>NC_092634.1:55636424-55773523 GCF_039555335.1 Amphiura filiformis | reverse complement strand
TAAAAAAAAAAAAAAATTTTTGCAAAAAATTTTTTGCAAAAAATTTTCAAAATGCAATAATTTGAAATGATTAGGCGAAATATTGAAATTTATGCTTTTGAACAAAAAATTAGGCGAAATAGGGTTTTTGAATTTTTTTTAGAACTTATGATGTAGAACACATTAACATGAAAAAATGTTGAAATTTTTGCAAAAAACTTTTTTTGTGTTTCCCAAATAGAACTTATGATGTAGAACACATTAACAAGAAAAAAAAGTTGAAATTTTTGCAAAAAATTTGTTGAAAATGGCGAAATGACGTATATTGCAATTTGAACACGAATTAGGCGAAATAGGGTATGCTTGAATTTTTAGCAAAAATGTGCAAAAATTTTCCAATTTTTTGTGTTTCCCCAGTAGAACTTATGATGTAGAACACATTAACAAGAAAAAAGTTGAAATTTTTGCAAAAATATTTTTCAAAATGGCGAAATGACGTATATTGCAATTTGAACACGAATTAGGCGAAATAGGGTATGCTTGAATTTTTAGCAAAAATGTGCAAAAATTTTCCAATTTTTTTTTGTGTTTCCCCAGTAGAACTTATGATGTAGAACACATTAACAAAAAAAAAAGTTGAAATTTTTGCAAAAATATTTTTCAAAATGGCGAAATGACGTATATTGCAATTTGAACACGAATTAGGCGAAATAGGGTATGCTTGTTTTTTTTAGCAAAAAAAAAAAAAATTTTCCATTTTTTTTTGTGTTTCCCCAGTAGAACTTATGATGTAGAACACATTAACAAGAAAAAAAGTTGAAATTTTTGCAAAAATATTTTTCAAAATGGCGAAATGACGTATATTGCAATTTGAACACGAATTAGGCGAAATAGGGTATGCTTGAATTTTTAGCAAAAATGTGCAAAAATTTTCCAATTTTTTTGTGTTTCCCCAGTAGAACTTATGATGTAGAACACATTAACAAGAAAAAAAGTTGAAATTTTTGCAAAAATATTTTTCAAAATGGCGAAATGACGTATATTGCAATTTGAACACGAATTAGGCGAAATAGGGTATGCTTGAATGCAAAAATTGCAAAAATTTCCAATTTTTTTGTTTTCCCCAAAATGAAAAAAAATGTGCAAAAAATTTTTCCATTTTTTTTTTGTGTTTCCCCAGTAGAACTTATGATGTAGAACACATTAACAAGAAAAAAAGTTGAAATTTTTGCAAAAAATTTTTCAAAATGGCGAAATGACGTATATTGCAATTTGAACACGAATTAGGCGAAATAGGGTATGCTTGAATTTTTAGCAAAAATGTGCAAAAAATTTTTTTTGTGTTTCCCCAGTAGAACTTATGATGTAGAACACATTAACAAGAAAAAAAGTTGAAATTTTTGCAAAAATATTTTTCAAAATGGCCAAATGACGTATATTGCAATATGAACACGAATTAGGCGAAATAGGGTATGCTTGAATTTTTAGCAAAAATGTGCAAAAATTTTCCAATTTTTTTGTGTTTCCCCAGTAGAACTTATGATGTAGAACACATTAACAAGAAAAAAAGTTGAAATTTTTGCAAAAATTTTTTTCAAAATGGCGAAATGACGTATATTGCAATTTGAACACGAATTAGGCGAAATAGGGTATGCTTGAATTTAGCAAAAATGTGCAAAAATTTTCCAATTTTTTTTTTCCAATTTTTTTAGCAAAAATGTGCAAATATTTCACAATTTTTTTAGGTTACCCCAGTAGAACTTAAAATGTAGCACAAAAAAAAAAAAAAAAAAGTTGAAATTTTTGCAAAAAATTTTTTCAAAATGGCAAAATGACGTATATTGCAATTTGAACATGAATTAGGCGAAATAGGGTATGCTTGAATTTTTAGCAAAAATGTGCAAAAATTTTCCAATTTTTTTTTGTGTTTCCCCAGTAGAACTTATGATGTAGAACACATTAATTAAAAAAAAAAAAAGTTGAAATTTTTGCAAAAATATTTTTCAAAATGGCGAAATGACGTATATTGCAATTTGAACACGAATTAGGCGAAATAGGGTATGCTTGAATTTTTAGCAAAAATGTGCAAAAATTTTCCAATTTTTTGTGTTTCCCCAGTAGAACTTATGATGTAGAACACATTAACAAGAAAAAAAATTTTGTTGAAAAAAAAATTTCAAAATTTTCAAAATGAAAAATGACGTATGCAATTGCAATTTTTGAACACGAATTAGGCGAAATAGGGTATGCTTGAATTTTTTGCAAAAATGTGCAAAATTTTCCAATTTTTTTGTGTTTCCCTAGTAGAACTTATGATGTAGAACACATTAACAAGAAAACAAAAAAAGGTTTGCTTGAAAAAAAAAAAAAATTGCAAAAATTTTTCCAATTTTTTTTTGTGCGAAAGTAGAAAAAAAATTGAACAATTAACAAGCAAAAAAAAAAGTTGAAATTTTTTTTGCAAAAAAAAAAAAAAAAATTTTTTGCAATTTGAACATGAATTAGACGAAATAGGACATGCTTGAATTTTTAGCAAAAATGTGCAAAAATTAAAATTTTTTTGTAAACCAAGTAGAACTTATGATGTAGAACACATTAACAAAAAAAAAAGTTGAAATTTTTGCAAAAATATTTTTCAAAATGGCGAAATGACGTATATTGCAATTTGAACACGAATTAGGCGAAATAGGGTATGCTTGAATTTTTAGCAAAAATGTGCAAAAATTTTCCAATTTTTTTGTGTTTCCCCAGTAGAACTTATGATGTAGAACACATTAAGAAGAAAAAAAGTTTAAATTTTTGCAAAAAAAATTTTTCAAAATGGCAAAAAGTATATTGAAATTTTTTGAAATAAAAATTTTTGCAAAAAAATGCAAAATTGCAAAAAAATTTTTTTTGAAAATGAATTAGGCGAAATAGGTATGCTTAATTTTTAGCAAAAAAAAAAATTTTCCAATTTTTTCAAAATGTTTCCCCAGTAGAACTTAATGTAGAAACATTAACAAAAAAAAAAAGTTGAAATTTTGCAAAAAATTTGTTCAAAATGGCGAAATGACGTATATTGCAATATGAACACGAATTAGGCCAAATAGGGTATGCTTGAATTTTTGCAAAAATGTGCAAAAATTTTCCAATTTTTTTTTGTGTTTCCCCAGTAGAACTTATGATGTAGAACACATTAACAAGAAAAAAAGTTGAAATTTTTGCAAAAATATTTTTCAAAATGGCGAAATGACGTATATTGCAATTTGAACACGAATTAGGCGAAATAGGGTATGCTTGAATTTTTAGCAAAAATGTAAAAAAATTTTCCATTTTTTTTTGTTTTCCCAGTAGAACTTATGATGTAGAACACATTAACAAAAAAAAGTTAATTTTGCAAAAAATTTTCAAAAAAATCAAAAAAAAACACATTAACAAAAAAAAAAGTTGAAATTTTAGAAAAATTTTTTTTTAAAAATGGTGAAATGACGTATATTGCAATATGAACACGAATTAGGCGAAATAGGCTATGCTTGAATTTTTAAAAAAGTGCAAAAATTTTCCAATTTTTTTTTTTTTCCCCAGTAGAACTTATGATGTAGAACAATTAACAAGAAAAAAAGTTGAAATTATTGCAAAAAATTTGTTCAAAATGGCGAAATGACGTATATTGCAATTTGAACACGAATTAGGCGAAATAGGGTATGCTTGAATTTTTAGCAAAAATGTGCAAAAATTTTCCAATTTTTTTTACAGTAGAACTTATGATGTAGAACACATTAACAAGAAAAAAAGTTGAAATTTTTGCAAAAATATTTTTCAAAATGGCGAAATGACGTATATTGCAATATGAACACGAATTAGGCGAAATAGGGTATGCTTGAATTTTAGCAAAAATGTGCAAAAATTTTCCAATTTTTTTCTTGTCAGTGTAGAACTTAAAACGATAGAAAAGAAAACAAAAAAAAAAAAAAAGTTGAAAATTTTTGCAAAAATATTTTTCAAAATGGCGAAATGACGTATATTGCAATTTGAACACGAATTAGGCGAAATAGTTTATGCTTGAATTTTTAGCAAAAAATGTGCAAAAATTTTCCAATTTTTTTGTGTTTCCCCAGTAGAACTTATGATGTAGAACACATTAACAAGAAAAAAAGTTGAAATTTTTGCAAAAATATTTTTCAAAATGGCGAAATGACGTATATTGCAATTTGAACACGAATTAGGCGAAATAGGGTATGCTTGAATTTTTAGCAAAAATGTGCAAAAATTTTCCAATTTTTTTTTGTTTCCCCAGTAGAACTTATGATGTAGAACACATTAACAAGAAAAAAAAAAGTTGAAATTTTTGCAAAAATATTTTTCAAAATGGCGAAATGACGTATATTGCAATATGAACACGAATTAGGCGAAATAGGGTATGCTTGAATTTTTAGCAAAAATGTGAAAAAATTTTCCATTTTTTTTGTGTTTCCCCAGTAGAACTTATGATGTAGAACACATTAACAAGAAAAAAAGTTGAAATTTTTGCAAAAATATTTTTCAAAATGGAAAAAATGACGTATATTGCAATATGAACACAAATTAGGCGAAATAGAGTATGCTTAAATTTTTAGCAAAAATGTGCAAAAAAATTTTCCAATTTTTTTTGTGTTTCCCCAGTAGAACTTATGATGTAGAACACATTAAAAAGAAAAAAAGTTGAAATTTTTGCAAAAATATTTTTTCAAAATGGCGAAATGACGTATATTGCAATTTGAACACGAATTAGGCGAAATAGGGTATGCTTGAATTTTTAGCAAAAATGTGCAAAAATTTTCCAATTTTTTTGTGTTTCCCCAGTAGAACTTATGATGTAGAACACATTAACAAGAAAAAAAGTTGAAATTTTTGCAAAAATATTTTTCAAAATGGCAAAATGACGTATATTGCAATTTGAACACGAATTAGGCGAAATAGGGTATGCTTGAATTTTTAGCAAAAATGTGCAAAAATTTTCCAATTTTTTTGTTTCCCCAGTAGAACTTATGATGTACACATTAAAAGAAAAAAATTTTGCAAAAATTTTCCAATTTTTTTGTGTTTCCCCAGTAGAACTTATGATGTAGAACACATTAAAAAGAAAAAAAGTTGAAATTTTTGCAAAAAAATTTTTCAAAAATGGCGAATGACGTATATTGCAATTTGAACACGAATTAGGCGAAATAGGGTATGCTTGAATTTTTAGCAAAAATGTGCAAAAATTTTCCAATTTTTTGTGTTTCCCCAGTAGAACTTATGATGTAGAACACATTAACAAGAAAAAAAGTTGAAATTTTTGCAAAAATATTTTTCAAAATGGCGAAATGACGTATATTGCAATTTGAACACGAATTAGGCGAAATAGGGTATGCTTGAATTTTTAGCAAAAATGTGCAAAAATTTTCCATTTTTTTTTGTGTTTCCCCAGTAGAACTTATGATGTAGAACACATTAACAAGAAAAAAAGTTGAAAAAAAAAAATTTTTTTCAAAATGCGAAAAATTGCAATTGAACACGAAAGGCGAAATAGGGTAATAGGGAAATGAACGATATTGAATTTTGAAAAAAATTAGGCGAATTTAATTTTTGCAAAATTTTTCCCCAGTAGAAAAATTGTGAAAATTTTTTTTGTTTTTTTTGAAAAAAAAATTTAGAACATTAATGAAATGCAAAAAAATTAATTGCAAAAAAAAAGTTGAAATTTTTGCAAAAAAAAAAATTTTTTGGCAAAAAATTTGTATTTTGTTTTTTGAAAAATTAGGCGAAATAGGGTATGCTTGAATTTTTAAAAAATGTGCAAAAATTTTCCAATTTTTTTTTGTGTTTCCCCAGTAGAACTTATGATGTAGAACACATTAACAAGAAAAAAAGTTGAAATTTTTGCAAAAAATTTTTTTCAAAATGGTGAAATGACGTATATTGCAATTTGAACACGAATTAGGCGAAATAGGGTATGCTTGAATTTTTAGCAAAAATGTGCAAAAATTTTCCAATTTTTTGTGTTTCCCCAGTAGAACTTATGATGTAGACACATTAACAAGAAAAAAAGTTGAAATTTTTGCAAAAATATTTTTGCAAAATGGCGAAATGACGTATATTGCAATTGAACAGGAAATGGCGAAATAGGGTATGCTTGAATTTTTAGCAAAAAATGAAAATTTTCCAATTTTTAGTGTTGTTTGAAACTTATTTTAGAAAAAAAATGTGAAAAAAAAATTTTTCCAATTTTTTTGAAAAAATGTTTCCCCAGTAGAATATTAAATGAAAGAACAATTAAAAAAAAAAAGTTGAAATTTTTGCAAAAAAATTTTTCAAAATGAAAAATGACGTATATTGCAATTTGAACACGAATTAGGCGAAATAGGGTATGCTTGAATTTTTAAAAAAAAAAAAAAAATTTTCCAATTTTTTTTGTGTTTCCCCAGTAGAACTTATGATGTAGAACACATTAACAAGAAAAAAAAGTTGAAATTTTTGCAAAAATATTTTTCAAAATGGCGAAATGACGTATATTGCAATTTGAACACGAATTAGGCGAAATAGGGTATGCTTGAATTTTTAGCAAAAATGTGCAAAATTTTTCCAATTTTTTTGTTTCCAATTTGGTTGTGTTTCCCCAGTAGAACTTTATGATGTAAACACATTAACAAAAAAAAATTTTTGAAATTTTTGCAAAAAAAAAATTTTTCAAAATGGCGAAAAATGGGTATGTATATTGAATTTTGAACAGGGTGAATTAGCAAAAATTTGAAATAGGGTTTTGCTTGAATTTTCCCCAGTAGAAAAACATTGCAAGAAAAAAATTTTTTTTCCAATTTTTTTTGTGTTCCCCAAGTAGAAGAACTTATGATGTGAAAATTAACAAGAAAAAAAGTTGAAATTTTTGCAAAAAAAAATTTTTCAAAATGGCGAAATGACGTATATTGCAATTTGAACACGAATTAGGCGAAATAGGGTATGCTTGAATTTTTAGCAAAAATGTGCAAAAATTTTTCAATTTTTTTGTGTTTCCCCAGTAGAACTTATGATGTAGAACACATTAACAAGAAAAAAAGTTGAAATTTTTGCAAAAATATTTTTCAAAACTTGGCGAAATGACGTATATTGCAATTTGAACACGAATTAGGCGAAATAGGTATGCTTGAATTTTTAGCAAAAATGTGCAAAATTTTTTCCAATTTTTTGTGTTTTGTGCAAAACTTATTTTCCAATTTTTTGTGTTTCCCCAGTAAAAAAATTTTTAAAATGATGAAAGAAACAACATTAAAAAAAGAAAAAAATTTTTTTTAAAAAATTTTTTGCAAAAATTTCAACTTTTTTTCTTGTTAATGAATCTAGGCGAAATAGGGTATCTTGAATTTTTAGAAAAAATGTGCAAAAATTTTCCAATTTTTTTGTGTTTTTCCAGTAGAACTTATGATGTAGAACACATTAACAAAAAAAAAAAGTGTGAAATTTTGAAGACGTTTCTTTAAAAAAAAAAAATGACGTATATTGCAATTTTTTTGAATTAGGCGAAATATGCTTGAATTTTTAGCAATAATGTGCAAAAATTTTCCAATTTTTTTGTGTTTCCCCAGTAGAACTTATGATGTAGAACACATTAACAAGAAAAAAAGTTGAAATTTTTGCAAAAATATTTTTCAAAATGGCGAAATGACGTATATTGCAATTTGAACACGAATTAGGCGAAATAGGGTATGCTTGAATTTTTAGCAAAAATTTTCAAAAATTTTTCAATTTTTTTTTGTTTCCCCAGTAGAACTTATGATGTAGAACACATTAAAAAAAAAAAAAAGTTGAAATTTTTGCAAAAATATTTTTCAAAATGGAAAATGACGTATATTGCAATTTGAACACGAATTAGGCGAAATAGGGTATGCTTGAATTTTTAGCAAAAATGTGCAAAAATTTTCCAATTTTTTTGTGTTTCCCCAGTAGAACTTATGATGTAGAACACATTAACAAGAAAAAAAGTTGAAATTTTTGCAAAAAATTTTTCAAAATGGTGAAATGACGTATATTGCAATATGAAAACGAATTAGGCGAAATAGGGTATGCTTGAATTTTTAGCAAAAATGTGCAAAAATTTTCCAATTTTTTTTGTTTCCCCAGTAGAACTTATGATGTAGAACACATTAACAAAAAAAAGTTGAAATTTTTGCAAAAATATTTTTCAAAATGGAAAATGACGTATATTGCAATTTGAACGAATTAGGCGAAAAAGGGTATGCTTGAATTTTTTAGCAAAAATGTGCACAAATTTTCCAGTTTTTTTGTGTTTCCAAAGTAGAACTTATGATGTAGAACACATTAACAAGAAAAAAAGTTGAAATTTTTGCAAAAATATTTTTCAAAATGGCGAAATGACGTGTATTGCAATTTGAACACGAATAAGGAGAAATAGGGTATGCTTGAATTTTTAGCAAAAATGTGCAAAAATTTTCCAATTTTTTGTGTTTCCCCAGTAGAACTTATGATGTAAAAAAATTAAAAAAAAAAAAAAGTTGAAATTTTTGCAAAAATATTTTTCAAAATGGAAATGACGTATATTGCAATATGAACACGAATTAGGCGAAATAGGGTATGCTTGAATTTTTAGCAAAAATGTGCAAAAATTTTCCAATTTTTTTGTGTTCCCCAGTAGAACTTATGATGTAGAACACATTAACAAGAAAAAAGTTGAAATTTTTTGCAAAAATATTTTTCAAAATGGCGAAATGACGTATATTGCAATTTGAACACGAATTAGGCGAAATAGGGTATGCTTGAATTTTTTTAGCAAAAATGTGCAAAAATTTTCCATTTTTTGTGTTTCCCCAGTAGAACTTATGATGTAGAACACATTAACAAGAAAAAAAAAATTTTTGCAAAAAATTTTTCAAAATGGCAAATGACGTATATTGCAATTTGAACACGAATTAGGCGAAATAGGGTATGCTTGAATTTTTAGAAATGCAAAAAACGTATGTTTGCAATTTGAACATGAATTAGGCGAAATTTTGCTTGAATTTTTAGCAAAAATGTGCAAAAAATTTTCAATTTTTTTTTTTTTCCCCAGTAGAACTTATGATGTAGAACACATTAACAAGAAAAAAAGTTGAAATTTTTGCAAAAATATTTTTCAAAATGGCGAAATGACGTATATTGCAATTTGAACACGAATTAGGCGAAATAGGGTATGCTTGAATTTTTTTTGCAAAATGTGCAAAAAATTTTCCAATTTTTTTGTGTTTCCCCAGTAGAACTTATGATGTAGAAAAACACATTAACAAAAAAAAAAAAAATTTTGCAAAAATTTTTCAAAATGGCGAAATGACGTATATTTTGAACACGAATTAGGCGAAATATAGCGTATGCTTGAATTTTTAGCAGAAATAGGGTATGCTTGAATTTTTAGCAAAAATGTGCAAAAATTTTCCAATTTTTTTGTGTTTCCCAAGTAGAACTTATGATGTAGAACACATTAACAAGAAAAAAAGTTGAAATTTTTGCAAAAAATTTTTCAAAATGGCGAAATGACGTATATTGCAATTTGAACACGAATTAGGCGAAATAGGGTATGCTTGAATTTTTAGCAAAAATGTGCAAAAAATTTTCCAATTTTTTTGTGTTTCCCCAGTAGAACTTATGATGTAGAACACATTAACAAAAAAAAAAGTTGAAATTTTTGCAAAAATATTTTTCAAAATGGCGAAATGACGTATATTGCAATTTGAACACGAATTAGGCGAAATAGGGTATGCTTGAATTTTTAGCAAAAATGTGCAAAAATTTTTCAATTTTTTTGTGTTTCCCCAGTAGAACTTATGATGTAGAACACATTAACAAAAAAAAAAGTTGAAATTTTTGCAAAAAAATTTTTCAAAATGGAAAAATGAAGTCATAAAACAATTTGAACACGAATTAGGCGAAGGGTATGCTTGAATTTTTAGCAAAAATGTGCAAAAATTTTCCAATTTTTTTTTGTTTCCCCAGTAGAACTTATGTATGCTTTTTTTTAACAAGAAAAAAAATTTTTTGCAAAAAAAATTTTTTCCAAAATTTTGCAATGTTGAATTAGTAGAACTTATGATGTGAACACATTAACAAAAAAAAAAGTTGAAATTTTTGCAAAAATATTTTTCAAAATGGCCAAATGACGTATATTGCAATATGAACACGAATTAGGCGAAATAGGGTATGCTTGAATTTTTAGCAAAAATGTGCAAAAAATTTTCCAATTTTTTTTTGTTTCCCCAGTAGAACTTATGATGTAGAACACATTAACAAGAAAAAAAGTTGAAATTTTTGCAAAAATATTTTTCAAAATGGCGAAATGACGTATATTGCAATTTGAACACGAATTAGGCGAAATAGGGTATGCTTGATTTGCAAAAAAAGCAAAAAATGTGCAGTAGAAAAAATTTTTTTTTTTGTGTTTTTTTTGTGTTTAGAACAATTTTTAAATTTTTCAAAATGATGTAGAAAACAATTTAACAAAAAAAAAAAAAATTTTTCAAAAATTTTTGAAAAATATTGCAAAATGGTGAAATGAATTATGAAAAAAATGAAATGCTTGAATTAGGCAAATGCAAAAGGTTTTTTCCAATTTTTTTTTTTTAGCAAAAATGTGAAAAAATTTTCCAATTTTTTTTTGTTTCCCCAGTAGAACTTATGATGTAGAACACATTAACAAGAAAAAAAGTTGAAATTTTTGCAAAAAATTTTTTCAAAATGGCGAAACGACGTAAAATGCAATTTGAACACGAATTAGGCGAAATAGTTTATGCTTGAATTTTTAGCAAAAAATGTGCAAAAATTTTCAAAAAAAAAAAGTAGAACTTATGATGTAGAACACATTAACAAGAAAAAAAGTTGAAATTTTTGCAAAAATATTTTTCAAAATGGCGAAATGACGTATATTGCAATTTGAACACGAATTAGGCGAAATAGGGTATGCTTGAATTTTTAGCAAAAATGTGCAAAAATTTTCCAATTTTTTTTGTTTCCCCAGTAGAACTTAAAAATGTGCAAAAATTTTCCAATTTTTTTTTTATTTTTCCCCAGTAGAACTTATGATGTAGAACACATTAACAAGAAAAAAAGTTGAAATTTTTGCAAAAATATTTTTCAAAATGGCGAAATGACGTATATTGCAATATGAACACGAATTAGGCGAAATAGGGTATGCTTGAATTTTTAGCAAAAATGTGCAAAAATTTTCCAATTTTTTTTTGTTTCCCCAGTAGAACTTATGATGTAGAACACATTAACAAGAAAAAAAGTTGAAATTTTTGCAAAAATATTTTTCAAAATGGCGAAATGACGTATATTGCAATTTGAACACGAATTAGGCGAAATAGGGTATGCTTGAATTTTTAGCAAAAATGTGCAAAAATTTTCCAATTTTTTGTGTTTCCCCAGTAGAACTTATGATGTAGAACACATTAACAAGAAAAAAAGTTGAAATTTTTGCAAAAATATTTTTCAAAATGGCGAAATGACGTATATTGCAATTTGAACACGAATTAGGCGAAATAGGGTATGCTTGAATTTTTAGCAAAAATGTGCAAAAATTTTCCATTTTTTTTTGTTTCCCCAGTAGAACTTATGATGTAGAACACATTAACAAGAAAAAAAGTTGAAATTTTTGCAAAAATATTTTTCAAAATTTTATTTTTCAAAATGAACTTATGATGTAGAACACATTAACAAGAAAAAAAGTTGAAATTTTTGCAAAAAAATTTTTTTCAAAATGGCGAAATGACATATATTGCAATATGAACACGAATTAGGCGAAATAGGGTATGGTTGAATTTTTAGCAAAAATGTGCAAAAATTTTCCAATTTTTTTTGTTTCCCCAGTAGAACTTATGATGTAGAACACATTAACAAGAAAAAAAAGTTGAAATTTTTGCAAAAATAATATTTTTCAAAATGGCGAAATGACGTAGGCCTATATTGCAATTTGAACACGAATTAGGCGAAATAGGGTATGCTTGAATTTTTAGCAAAAATGTGCAAAAATTTTCCAATTTTTTTGTGTTTCCCCAGTAGAACTTATGATGTAGAACACATTAACAAGAAAAAAATTGAAATTTTTGCAAAAATTTTTTCAAAAAAAATCAAATGATGCAAAAAAATGCAAACACGAATATAGGCGAAATAGGGTATGCTTGAATTTTTAGCAAAAATGCAAAAGGCGAAATTTTTGTGTTTTTGCTTGTTTTTTAGAAGTAAAACATTAACAAGAAAAAAAAATTTTGCAAAATTTTTTTTTTGTTTTCAAAAGTAAAACGTATTGCAAATGATTAGAACGAAACATTAACTTGAAAAAAAAAGTTGAAATTTTGCAAAAAAAAATTTTTTCAAAAAAAAAAAAAAATGACGTATATTGCAATTTTTGAATTAGGCGAAATTATTTGAATTTTTAGCAAAAAAAAAAAAATTTTCCAATTTTTTGATGTTTACAAAGTAGAACTTATGATGTAGAACACATTAACAAGAAAAAAAGTTGAAATTTTTGCAAAAATATTTTTCAAAATGGCGAAATGACGTATATTGCAATATGAACACGAATTAGGCGAAATAGGGTATGCTTGAATTTTTAGCAAAAATGTGCAAAAATTTTCCAATTTTTTTGTGTTTCCCCAGTAGAACTTATGATGTAGAACACATTAACAGAAAAAAAAAGAAATTTTGAAAAATTTTGAAATTTGCAAAAAAATATTTTTCAAATGACGAAAAATGACGAATTTATATTGCAATTTGCGAGAATTAGTATTGAAATAAATTTTATGCTTGAATTTTTTTAAAAAAATTGCAAAAAAATTTTTCCCCAGTAGAACTTATGATTTAGAACACATTAACAAGAAAAAAAGTTGAAATTTTTGCAAAAATATTTTTCAAAAAGAAAGAAGATAAAGGGGAATGCGATCACAATAAAAGAAAAAATAGGGTATGCTTGAATTTTTTTTGCAAAAAAAAATTTTTTTTTCAAAATGGCGAAAACGTATATTGCAATTTGAAAATGAATTAGGCGAAATAGGTATGCTTGAATTTTTAGCAAAAATGTGCAAAAATTTTCCAATTTTTTTGTGTTTCCCCAGTAGAACTTATGATGTAGAACACATTAACAAGAAAAAAAGTTGAAATTTTTGCAAAAAATTTTCAAAATGGCGAAATTACGTATATTGCAATTTGAAAAATCATGTGCAAAAATTTTCCAATTTTTTTTTTGTTTCCCCAGTAGAACTTATGATGTTTCCCCAGTAAAACTTATGATGTAGAACACATTAACAAGAAAAAAAGTTGAAATTTTTGCAAAAATATTTTTCAAAATGGCGAAATGACGAATATTGCAATTTGAAATAGGGTATGCTTGAATTTTAGCGAAAGAGGGTCTGCTTGAATTTTTAGAACAAACATGTGCAAACATTTTCGGATTGATGTGAAAATGTTTCCCCAGTAGAACTTATGATGTAGAACACATTAACAAAAAAAAAGTTGAAATTTTTGCAAAAATATTTTTCAAAATTGCCAAATGACGTATATTGCAATTTGAACACGAATTAGGCGAAATAGGGTATGCTTGAATTTTTAGCAAAAATGTGCAAAAATTTTCCAATTTTTTTTGTGTTTCCCCAGTAGAACTTATGATGTAGAACACATTAACAAGAAAAAAAGTTGAAATTTTTGCAAAAATATTTTTCAAAATGGCGAAATGACGTATATTGCAATTTGAACACGAATTAGGCGAAATAGGGTATGCTTGAATTTTTAGCAAAAATGTGCAAAAATTTTCCAATTTTTTTTGTTTCCCCAGTAGAACTTATGATGTAGAACACATTAATAAAAAAAAAAAAAAGTTGAAATTTTTGAAAAAAATTTTTCAACAATGAAATGACGAATTATTGCAATTTGAAAATGAATTAGGCGAAATTTTATGCTTTTGCAAATTTTTTTTTTAGCAAAAATGTGAAAAAAAAATTTTCTAATTTTTTTGTGTTTCCCCAGTAGAACTTATGATGTAGAACACATTAACAAAAAAAAAGTTTCAAAAATTTTTGCAAAAATATTTTTCAAAAATGGGTGACGTATATTGCAATTTGAACACGAATAGGCATAGGGTATGCTTGAATTTTTAGCAAAAAAGTGCAAAAATTTTCCAATTTTTTTGTGTTTCCCCAGTAGAACTTATGATGTAGAACACATTAACAAGAAAAAAAGTTGAAATTTTTGCAAAAAAATTTTTCAAAATGGCGAAATGACGTATATTGCAATATTGCAATTTGAACACGAATTAGGCGAAATAGGGTATGCTTGAATTTTTAGCAAAAATGTGCAAAAATTTTTTTCCAATTTTTTTTGTGTTTCCCCAGTAGAATTTATGATGTAGAACACATTAACAAGAAAAAAAGTTGAAATTTTTGCAAAAAAAATTTTTCAAAAAAATGGCGAAAATGACATTTATATTGCAATTGAAAAACAGAATTAATGAAATAGGGTATGCTTTTTTTTTTTAGTTAAAAATGTGAAAAAAAAAAAATTTTTTTTGTTTTCCCCAGTAGAACTTATGATGTAGAACACATTAACAAGAAAAAAAGTTGAAATTTTTGCAAAAAAATTTTTCAAAATGGCGAAATGACGTATATTGCAATTTGAACACGAATTAGGCGAAATAGGGTATGCTTGAATTTTTAGCAAAAAAAAATGTGCAAAAATTTTCCAATTTTTTTTTGTTTCCCCAGTAGAACTTATGATGTAGAACACATTAACAAGAAAAAAAGTTGAAATTTTTGCAAAAATATTTTTCAAAATGGCCAAATGACGTATATTGCAATATGAACACGAATTAGGCGAAATAGGGTATGCTTGAATTTTTAGCAAAAATGTGCAAAAATTTTCCAATTTTTTTGTGTTTTCCCAGTAGTGCAAAAATTTTCCAATTTTTTTTTTGTTTTCCGAGTAGAACTTATGATGTAAAAAACATTAACAAAAAAAAAAAATGAAATTTTTGAAAAAATATTTTTCAAAATGGCGAAATGACGTATATTGCAATTTGAACACGAATTAGGCGAAATAGGGTATGCTTGAATTTTTAGCAAAAATGTGCAAAAAATTTTCAAATTTTTTTGTGTTTCCCCAGTAGAACTTATGATGTAAAACACATTAACAAAAAAAAAAGTTGAAATTTTTGCAAAAAATATTTTTCAAAATGGCGAAATGACGTATATTGCAATTTGAACACGAATTAGGCGAAATAGGGTATGCTTGAATTTTTAGCAAAAATGTGCAAAAATTTTCCAATTTTTTGTGTTTCCCCCAGTAGAACTTATGATGTAGAACACATTAACAAGAAAAAAAGTTGAAAAAAAAAAAAAAAAATTTTTCAAAATGGCGAAATGACGTATATTGCAATGAACACGAATTAGGCGAAATAGGGTATGCTTGAATTTTTAGCAAAAATGTGCAAAAATTTTCCAATTTTTTTGTGTTTCCCCAGTAGAACTTATGATGTAGAACACATTAACAAGAAAAAAAGTTGAAATTTTTGCAAAAAATTTGTTCAAAATGGCGAAATGACGTATATTGCAATTTGAACACGAATTAGGCGAAATAGGGTATGCTTGAATTTTTAGCAAAAATGTGCAAAAATTTTCCAATTTTTTGTGTTTCCCCAGTAGAACTTATGATGTAGATCACATTTAACAACAAAAAAAAGTTGAAATTTTTGCAAAAATATTTTTCAAAATGGCGAAATGACGTATATTGCAATTTGAACACGAATTAGGCGAAATAGGGTATGCTTGAATTTTTAGCAAAAATGTGCAAAAATTTTCCAATTTTTTTGTGTTTCCCCAGTAGAACTTATGATGTAGAAACACAATAACAAGAAAAAAAAAAAGTTGAAATTTTTAAAAATATTTTTCAAAATGGCGAAATGACGTATATTGCAATTTGAACACGAATTAGGCGAAATAGGGTATGCTTGAATTTTTAGCAAAAATGTGCAAAAATTTTCAAAATTTTTTTGTGTTTCCCCAGTAGAACTTATGATGTAGAACACATTAACAAGAAAAAAATTTGAAATTTTTGCAAAAATATTTTTCAAAATGGCGAAATGACGTATATTGCAATATGAACACGAATTAGGCGAAATAGGGTATGCTTGAATTTTTAGCAAAAATGTGCAAAAAATTTTCCAATTTTTTTTTGTGTTTCCCCAGTAGAACTTATGATGTAGAACACATTAACAAGAAAAAAAAGTTGAAATTTTTGCAAAAATATTTTTCAAAATGGCGAAATGACGTATATTGCAATATGAACACGAATTAGGCGAAATAGGGTATGCTTGAATTTTTAGCAAAAATGTGCAAAAATTTTCCAATTTGTTTTGTGTTTCCCCAGTAGAACTTATGATGTAGAACACATTAACAAGAAAAAAAGTTGAAATTTTTGCAAAAAAATTTTTCAAAATGGCGAAATGACGTATATTGCAATTTTTGAACACGAATTAGGCGAAATAAATTTTTAGAAAAAAATGTGCAAAAATTTTCGATTTTTTTTTGTATAACAAATAGAACTTATGATGTAGAACACATTAACAAGAAAAAAAGTTGAAATTTTTGCAAAAAAATTTTTCAAAATGGCGAAATGACGTATAATGCAATTTGAACACGAATTAGGCGAAATAGGGTATGCTTGAATTTTTAGCAAAAATGTGCAAAAATTTTCCAATTTTTTTGTGTTCCCCAGTAGAACTTATGATGTAGAACACATTAACAAGAAAAAAAGTTGAAATTTTTGCAAAAATATTTTTCAAAATGGCGAAATGACGTATATTGCAATTTGAACACGAATTAGGCGAAATAGGGTATGCTTGAATTTTTAGCAAAAAATGTGCAAAAATTTTCCAATTTTTTTTGTTTCCCCAGTAGAACTTATGATGTAGAACACATTAACAAAAAAAAAGTTGAAATTTTGCAAAAAAATTTTTCAAAATGGCGAAAAAAAAAAAAAATTGAAAAAATTTTGCACATTTTTGCAAAAAATTTTTTCAAAATGGCGAAATGACGTATATTGCATTTGAACACGAATTAGGCGAAATAGGGTATGCTTGAATTTTTAGCAAAAATGTGCAAAAATTTTCCAATTTTTTTTTTTGTTTCCCCAGTAGAACTTATGATGTAGAACACATTAACAAGAAAAAAGTTGAAATTTTTGCAAAAATATTTTTCAAAATGGCGAAATGACGTATATTGCAATTTGAACACGAATTAGGCGAAATAGGGTATGCTTGAATTTTTAGCAAAAATGTGCAAAAATTTTCCAATTTTTTTGTGTTTCCCCAGTAGAACTTATGATGTAGAACACATTAACAAGAAAAAAAGTTGAAATTTTTGCAAAAATATTTTTCAAAATGGCGAAATGACGTATATTGCAATATGAACACGAATTAGGCGAAATAGGGTATGCTTGAATTTTTAGCAAAAATGTGTATGCTTGAATTTTTAGCAAAAATGTGCAAAAATTTTTCCAATTTTTTTGTGTTTCCCCAGTAGAACTTATGATGTAGAACACATTAACAAGAAAAAAAGTTGAAAATTTTGCAAAAAAATTTTGAAATTTTGCAAAAAATATTTTTCAAAAAATGGAAAATAGGGAAACGTATATTGCAAAAAAAAAATTAAAAATTTTCCAATTTTTTGTATGCTTGAACTTTTTAAAAAAAAATAACAAGAAAAAAATTTTCCAAAAAATTTTTCAATAGAACTTATGCAAATGTGAAACATTAACAAGAAAAAAAGTTGAAATTTTTGCAAAAAATATTTTTCAAAATGGCGAAATGACGTATATTGCAATTTGAACACGAATTAGGCGAAATAGGGTATGCTTGAATTTTTAGCAAAAATGTGCAAAAATTTTTTTTTTTTTAGTTTCCCCAGTAGAACTTATGATGTAGAACACATTAACAAGAAAAAAAAAAATATTTGCAAAAAATTGAAAATGGCTAAATGACGTATATTGCAATTTGAATACGAATTAGGCGAAATAGGGTAGGGTATGCTTGAATTTTTTTTAGCAAAAATGTGCAAAAATTTTCCAATTTTTTTTTGTTTCCCCAGTAGAACTTATGATGTAGAACACATTAACAAGAAAAAAAGTTGAAATTTTTTGTGCAAAAATTTTCCAATTTTTTTGTGTTTCCCCAGTAGAACTTATGATGTAGAACACATTAACAAGAAAAAAAGTTGAAATTTTTGCAAAAATATTTTTTGGCGAAATGACGTATATTGCAATTTGAACACGAATTAGGCGAAATAGGGTATGCTTGAATTTTTAGCAAAAATGTGCAAAAATTTTCCAATTTTTTTTGTGTTTCCCCAGTAGAACTTATGATGTAGAACACATTAACAAGAAAAAAAGTTGAAATTTTTGCAAAAATATTTTTCAAAATGGCGAAATGACGTATATTGCAATTTGAAAACACGAATTAGGCGAAATAGGGTATGCTTGAATTTTTTTTAAAAATGTGCAAAAAAATTTTCCAATTTTTTTGTGTTTCCCCAGTAGAACTTATGATGTAGAACACATTAACAAAAAAAAAAAAAAGTTGAAATTTTTGCAAAAAATTTTTTCAAAATGGCGAAATGACGTATATTGCAATTTGAACACGAATTAGGCGAAATAGGGTATGCTTGAATTTTTAGCAAAAATGTGCAAAAATTTTCCAATTTTTTGTGTTTCCCCAGTAGAACTTATGATGTAGAACACATTAACAAGAAAAAAAGTTGAAATTTTTGCAAAAATATTTTTCAAAATGGCGAAATGACGTATATTGCAATATGAACACGAATTAGGCGAAATAGGGTATGCTTGAATTTTTAGCAAAAATGTGCAAAAATTTTCCAATTTTTTTGTGTTTCCCCAGTAGAACTTATGATGTAGAACACATTAACAAGAAAAAAAGTTGAAATTTTTGCAAAAATATTTTCAAAAATGGCGAAATGACGTATATTGCAATTTGAAAAAGAAATAGGCGAAATAGGGTATGCTTGAATTTTTAACAAAAATGTGCAAACATTTTCCATTTTTTTTTGTGTTTCCCCAGTAGAACTTTGAGTAGCAAAAAAAATAGTTGAAAAATTTTTTTGCAAAATATTTTTCAAAATGGGAAAATGACGCATATTGCAATCTGAACACGAATTCGGCGACATAGGGTAAATTTTTAGCAAAAATGTGCAAAAATTTTCCAATTTTTTTGTGTTTCCCCAGTAGAACTTATGATGTAGAACACATTAACAAGAAAAAAAGTTGAAATTTTTGCAAAAATATTTTTCAAAATGGCGAAATGACGTATATTGCAATTTGAACACGAATTAGGCGAAATAGGGTATGCTTGAATTTTTAGCAAAAATGTGCAAAAATTTTCCAATTTTTTTTTTTGTGTTTCCCCAGTAGAACTTATGATGTAGAACACATTAACAAGAAAAAAAGTTGAAATTTTTGCAAAAATATTTTTCAAAATGGCGAAATGACGTATATTGCAATATGAACACGAATTAGGCGAAATAGGGTATGCTTGAATTTTTAGCAAAAGAGGCGAAATAGGGTATGCTTCGGTGAAAAATTTGCAAAAATTTTCCAATTTTTTTGTTTTCCCAAGTAGAACTTATGATGTAGAACACATTAACAAGAAAAAAAGTTGAAATTTTTGCAAAAAATTTTTCAAAATGGCGAAATGACGTATATTGCAATTTGAACACGAATTAGGCGAAATAGGGTATGCTTGAATTTTTAGCAAAAATGTGCAAAAATTTTCCAATTTTTTTTTGTTTCCCCAGTAGAACTTATGATGTAGAACACATTAACAAGAAAAAAAGTTGAAATTTTTGCAAAAAAATTTTTCAAAATTGCGACATATATTGCAATTTGAAACGCGAAATAGGGTATGCTTGAATTTTTAGCAAAAATGTGCAAAAATTTTCCAATTTTTTGTTTTTTTTGTGTTTCCCCAGTAGAACTTATGATGTAGAACACATTAACAAGAAAAAAAGTTGAAATTTTGCAAAAAAATTTTTTTCAAAAAATGGCGAAATGACGCAATTATATTGCAATTTGAACACGAATTAGGCGAAATAGGGTATTTTGCAAAAAATTTTTTTAAAAAAAATGTGCAAAAATTTTCCAATTTTTTTGTGTTTCCCCAGTAGAACTTATGATGTAGAACACATTAACAAGAAAAAAAGTTGAAATTTTTGCAAAAATATTTTTCAAAATGGCAAAATGACGTATATTGCAATTTGAACACGAATTAGGCGAAATAGGGTATGCTTGAATTTTTAGCAAAAATGTGCAAAAATTTTCCAATTTTTTTTTTTGTTTCCCCAGTAGAACTTATGATGTAGAACACATTAACAAAAAAAAAAGTTGAAATTTTTGCAAAAATATTTTTCAAAATGGCGAAATGACGTATATTGCAATTTGAACACGAATTAGGCGAAATAGGGTATGCTTGAATTTTTAGCAAAATGTGCAAAAATTTTCCAATTTTTTTGTGTTTCCCCAGTAGAACTTATGATGTAGAACACATTAACAAGAAAAAAAGTTGAAATTTTTGCAAAAATATTTTTCAAAATGGCGAAATGACGTATATTGCAATTTGAACACTAATTAGGCGAAATAGGGTATGCTTGAATTTTTTGCAAAAATGTGCAAAAATTTTCCAATTTTTTTTTGTTTCCCCAGTAGAACTTATGAATGTAGAACACATTAACAAGAAAAAGTTGAAATTTTTGAAAAAATATTTTTCAAAATGTGCAAAAATGACGTATATTGCAATTTGAACAAAGAATTAGGCGAAATAGGGTATTTTGCAAAAAATTTTTTCAAAATGGCAAAAAAATGCAAAATTTTCCAATTTTTTGTTTTTCCCCAGTAGAACTTATGATGTAAAAAATTAACAAGAAAAAAAGTTGAAATTTTTGCAAAAAAATTTTTCAAAATGGCCAAATGAATTTTTGAAAATGAATTATGCGAAATTTTGCAATTTTTTGTGTTTCCCCAGTAGAACTTATGATGTAGAACACATGTAGAAACAAAAACAAGAAATTTTTGCAAAAAATTTTCAAAATGGCAAAAAATTTTTTTTGCAAAAAATATTTTTCAAAAATGGCGAAATGACGTATATTGCAATTTGAACACGAATTAGGCGAAATAGGGTATGCTTGAATTTTTAGCAAAAATGTGCAAAAATTTTCCAATTTTTTTTGTGTTTCCCCAGTAGAACTTATGATGTAGAAAACATTAACAAGAAAAAAAGTTGAAATTTTTGCAAAAATATTTTTCAAAATGGCGAAATGACGTATATTGCAATTTGAACACGAATTAGGCGAAATAGGGTATGCTTGAATTTTTAGCAAAAATGTGCAAAAAAATTTTCCAATTTTTTTTGTGTTTCCCCAGTAGAACTTATGATGTAGAACACATTAACAAGAAAAAAGTTGAAATTTTTGCAAAAAATTTTTTCAAAATGGCGAAATGACGTATATTGCAATTTGAACACGAATTAGGCGAAATAGGGTATGCTTGAATTTTTAGCAAAAATGTGCAAAAATTTTCCAATTTTTTTTTTGTGTTTCCACAGTAGAACTTATGATGTAGAACACATTAACAAGAAAAAAAAAAAGTTGAAATTTTTGCAAAAAATTTTTCAAAATGGCAAAATGACGTATATTGCGAAATGAACACGAATTAGGCGAAATAGGGTATGCTTGAATTTTTAGCAAAAATGTGCAAAAATTTTCCAATTTTTTTTGTGTTTCCCCAGTAGAACTTATGATGTAGAAACATTAACAAAAAAAAAAGTTGAAATTTGCAAAAAAAATTTTTCAAAAATGGCGAGAACGTATATTGCAATTTGAACAGAATTAGGCGAAATAGGGTAAATTTTTGCAAAAATGTTTTCCAATTTTTTTGTGTTTCCCCAGTAGAACTTATGATGTAGAACACATTAACAAGAAAAAAAGTTGAAATTTTTGCAAAAATATTTTTCAAAATGGCGAAATGACGTATATTGCAATATGAACACGAATTAGGCGAAATAGGGTATGCTTGATTTTTAGCAAAAATGTGCAAAAATTTTCCAATTTTTTTGTGTTTCCCCAGTAGAACTTATGATGTAGAACACATTAACAAGAAAAAAAGTTGAAAAAAAGTTGAAATTTTTTTTTTTTGAAAAAATATTTTTGAAAAAATGGCGAAATGACGTATATTGCAATTTGAACACGAATTAGGCGAAATAGGGTATGCTTGAATTTTTAGCAAAAAAATGTGCAAAAATTTTCCAATTTTTTTGTGTTTCCCCAGTAGAACTTATGATGTAGAACACATTAACAAGAAAAAAGTTGAAATTTTTGCAAAAAATTTTTTCAAAATGGCGAAATGACGTATATTGCAATTTGAACACGAATTAGGCGAAATAGGGTATGCTTGAATTTTTTAAAAATGTGCAAAAATTTTCCAATTTTTTTTGTTTCCCCAGTAGAACTTATGATGTAGAACACATTAACAAGAAAAAAGTTGAAATTTTTGCAAAAATATTTTTCAAAATGGCCAAATGACGTATATTGCAATTTGAACACGAATTAGGCGAAATAGGGTATGCTTGAATTTTTAGCAAAAATGTGCAAAAATTTTCCAATTTTTTTGTGTTTCCCCAGTAGAACTTATGATGTAGAACACATTAACAAGAAAAAAAGTTGAAATTTTTGCAAAAAATTTTTTCAAAATGGCGAAATGACGTATATTGCAATTTGAACACGAATTAGGCGAAATAGGGTATGCTTGAATTTTTAGCAAAAATGTGCAAAAATTTTCCATTTTTTTTGTGTTTCCCCAGTAGAACTTATGATGTAGAACACATTAACAAGAAAAAAAGTTGAAATTTTTGCAAAAATATTTTTCAAAATGGCGAAATGACGTATATTGCAATTTGAACACGAATTAGGCGAAATAGGGTATTGCTTGAATTTTTAGCAAAAATGTGCAAAAATTTTCCAATTTTTTTTTGTTTCCCCAGTAGAACTTATGATGTAGAACACATTAACAAGAAAAAAAGTTGAAATTTTTGCAAAAATATTTTTCAAAATGGCGAAATGACGTATATTGCAATTTGAACACGAATTAGGCGAAATAGGGTATGCTTGAATTTTTAGCAAAAATGTGCAAAAATTTTCCAATTTTTTTGTGTTTCCCCAGTAGAACTTATGAAAATGTGCAAAAATTTTCCAATTTTTTTTTGTGTTTCCCCAGTAGAACTTATGATGTAGAACACATTAACAAGAAAAAAAGTTGAAATTTTTGCAAAAATTTTTTCAAAATGGCGAAATGACGTATATTGCAATTTGAACATGAATTAGGCGAAAAAAGGGTATGCTTGAATTTTTAGCAAAAATGTGCAAAAATTTTCCAATTTTTTTGTGTTTCCCCAGTAGAACTTATGATGTAGAACACATTAACAAGAAAAAAAGTTGAAATTTTTGCAAAAATATTTTTCAAAATGGCGAAATGACGTATATTGCAATTTGAACACGAATTAGGCGAAATAGGGTATGCTTGATTTTTTAAAAATGTGCAAAAATTTTCCAATATTTTTGTGTTTCCCCAGTAGAACTTATGATGTAGAACACATTAACAAGAAAAAAGTTGAAATTTTGCAAAAATTTAATTCAAAACTTCGAAATGACGTATATTGCAAATTTGAACACGAATTAGGCGAAATAGGGTATGCTTGAATTTTTTTTTATTTTTTGCAAAAATTTTCCAATTTTTTGTGTTTCCCCAGTAGAACTTATGATGTAGAACACATTAACAAAAAAAAAGTTGAAATTTTTGCAAAAATATTTTTCAAAATGGCCAAATGACGTATATTGCAATATGAACACGAATTAGGCGAAATAGGGTATGCTTGAATTTTTAGCAAAAATGTGCAAAAATTTTCCAATTTTTTTGTGTTTCCCCAGTAGAACTTATGATGTAGAACACATTAACAAAAAAAAAAAGTTGAAATTTTGCAAAATATTTTTCAAAATGGAAAAATGACGTATATTGCAATTTGAACACGAATTAGGCGAAATAGGGTATGCTTGAATTTTTAGCAAAAATGTGCAAAAATTTTCCAATTTTTTTGTGTTTCCCCAGTAGAACTTATGATGTAGAACACATTAACAAGAAAAAAAGTTGAAATTTTTGCAAAAAATTTTTTCAAAATGGCCAAATGACGTATATTGCAATATGAACACGAATTAGGCGAAATAGGGTATGCTTGAATTTTTAGCAAAAATGTGCAAAAATTTTCCATTTTTTTTGTGTTTCCCCAGTAGAACTTATGATGTAGAACACATTAACAAGAAAAAAAGTTGAAATTTTTGCAAAATATTTTTTCAAAATGGCGAAATGACGTATATTGCAATTTGAAACACGAATTAGGCGAAATAGGGTATGCTTGAATTTTTAGCAAAAATGTGCAAAAATTTTCCAATTTTTTTGTGTTTCCCCAGTAGAACTTATGATGTAGAACACATTAACAAGAAAAAAAGTTGAAATTTTTGCAAAAATATTTTTCAAAATGGCCAAATGACGTATATTGCAATATGAACACGAATTAGGCGAAATAGGGTATGCTTGAATTTTTAGCAAAAATGTGCAAAAATTTTCCAATTTTTTTTTTGTTTCCCCAGTAGAACTTATGATGTAGAACACATTAACAAGAAAAAAAGTTGAAATTTTTGCAAAAAATTTTTCAAAATGGTGAAATGACGTATATTGCAATTTGAACATGCTTGAATTTTTAGCAAAAATTGCAAAAATTTTCCAAGTGCAGAAATAGAACACATTATGCTTGAATTTTTTAGCAAAAATGTGCAAAAAAATTTTTCCAATTTTTTGTGTTTCCCAGTAGAACTTATGATGTAGAACACATTAACAAGAAAAAAAGTTGAAATTTTTGCAAAAATATTTTTCAAAATGGCGAAATGACGTATATTGCAATTTGAACACGAATTAGGCGAAATAGGGTATGCTTGAATTTTTTTAAAAAAAAATGTGCAAAAATTTTCCAATTTTTTTGTGTTTCCCCAGTAGAACTTATGATGTAGAACACATTAACAAGAAAAAAAGTTGAAATTTTTGCAAAAATTTTTTTCAAAATGGCCAAATGACGTATATTGCAATTTGAACACGAATTAGGCGAAATAGGGTATGCTTGAATTTTTAGCAAAAATGTGCAAAAATTTTCCAATTTTTTGTGTTTCCCCAGTAGAACTTATGATGTAGAACACATTAACAAGAAAAAAAAATTTTTGCAAAAAAATTTTTGAAAATGGCGAAATGACGTATATTGCAATTTGAACACGAATTAGGCGAAATAGGGTATGCTTGAATTTTTAGCAAAAATGTGCAAAAAAATTTTCCAATTTTTTTGTGTTTCCCCAGTAGAACTTATGATGTAGAACACATTAACAAGAAAAAAAGTTGAAATTTTTGCAAAAATATTTTTCAAAATGGCGAAATGACGTATATTGCAATTTGAACACGAATTAGGCGAAATAGGGTATGCTTGAATTTTTTAGCAAAAATGTGCATTAAAAAATTTTCCAATTTTTTTGTGTTTCCCCAGTAGAACTTATGATGTAGAACACATTAACAAGAAAAAAGTTGAAATTTTTGCAAAAATTTTTTCAAAATGGCGAAATGACGTATATTGCAATTTGAACACGAATTAGGCGAAATAGGGTATGCTTGAATTTTTAGCAAAAATGTGCAAAAATTTTCCAATTTTTTTTGTGTTTCCCCAGTAGAACTTATGATGTAGAACACATAACAAGAAAAAAAGTTGAAATTTTTGCAAAAATATTTTTCAAAATGGCCAAATGACGTATATTGCAATATGAACACGAATTAGGCGAAATAGGGGTATGCTTGAATTTTTAGCAAAAATGTGCAAAAATTTTCCAATTTTTTTGTGTTTCCCCAGTAGAACTTATGATGTAGAACACATTAACAAGAAAAAAAGTTGAAATTTTTGCAAAAAATTTTTCAAAATGGCGAAATGACGTATATTGCAATTTGAACACGAATTAGGCGAAATAGGGTATGCTTGAATTTTTAGCAAAAATGTGCAAAAATTTTCCAATTTTTTGTGTTTCCCCAGTAGAACTTATGATGTAGAACACATTAACAAGAAAAAAAAAGTTGAAATTTTTGCAAAAAAATTTTTCAAAATGGCGAAATGACGTATATTGCAATATGAACACGAATTAGGCGAAATAGGGTATGCTTGAATTTTTAGCAAAAATGTGCAAAAATTTTCCAATTTTTTGTGTTTCCCCAGTAGAACTTATGATGTAGAACACATTAACAAGAAAAAAAGTTGAAATTTTTGCAAAAATTTTTTTCAAAATGGCGAAATGACGTATATATTGCAATATGAACACGAATTAGGCGAAATAGGGTATGCTTGAATTTTTAGCAAAAATGTGCAAAAATTTTCCAATTTTTTTTGTGTTTCCCCAGTAGAACTTATGATGTAGAACACATTAACAAGAAAAAAAAAGTTGAAATTTTTGCAAAAATTTTTTCAAAATGGCGAAATGACGTATATTGCAATTTGAACACGAATTAGGCGAAATAGGGTATGCTTGAATTTTTTAGCAAAAATGTGCAAAATTTTCCAATTTTTTGTGTTTCCCCAGTAGAACTTATGATGTAGAACACATTAACAAGAAAAAAAGTTGAAATTTTTGCAAAAAAATTTTTCAAAATGGCGAAATGACGTATATTGCATTTTTTGTGTTTCCCCAGTAGAACTTATGATGTAGAACACATTAACAACAAAAAAAAAAAGTTGAAATTTTGCAAAAAATTTTTTCAAAATGGCGAAATGACGTATATTGCAATTTGAAATGTGATGCTTTTGTGGAGGGTATCTACCTTTTGTCAAAAAAAATTACATGTATGCTTGTAGATTGAATGCTTCGGTATTTGTTTTTAATTTAATTGGGCTTAACTTCTCACCACATAACATGAATGATAGTCAGTAAGAATATAGGGGCTATCATTTTCTTCGGAAGGAGGGTCCCAAATAAGAAAATTAGGGGGTCAAACCATTTTTGATGACCACAGATAGTGTGTTTATTTTATTCAAAAAGACTGATTTCAATACAATTTGAGCTTGTTTGGGGGGTAAGGTGTATCAGTGGGGGGGTCATAAAATGTTCTGAAAAAAATGATAGCCCCCTATATTCCACTGACCATACAATGTGAATATCCATCCATCTGAATTTTAATATTTTATACCTATACCTGGAAGCTATTATAGGGGTAGGACATTGGGCAAGGATGTATACCATACAATAACTGATAGCCAGCCACCCTGCTCTGGTGCATAGCACCTCCTAGTCCCCTCTACACGCCTGCAGTGCATGCACACACCCTGTTATTTGCACCATGGAACACCAAACGACCCTCCTCACATACACCCAGTGTACTCAAATATATACACCCAGTCACAGCAGCTGAAGGTAATATCCCATCATGCATTGTAATGTACCTTCTTGCTCCTTAGCAAATACATAAAAAATAAGCGCCGCTTAAAAAATGAGACCTTTGGATAGTTTCACAATACTTTAGGGGTCAGATTTTTAGCTGCGGGTAGCAGCTCTATAAGTCACCATGTCTCTCCGTCCGTCCGTCCGTCCGTCCGTTAGTCCGTTAGTAACAAACGCTAAAAAATGCTGTTACGTCTACATTGTTTGTCGCATGGCTATGATACTTGGTGAGGGGGGGGCCTATACCGGCCCCATACTGAAAAGAGTTTCGTCCCAAAATTTGGGAAAATGAGGGAAATTGAGGGAAGTTAAGGGAAATTGAAGAGAATTAAGGAAATTGGGATTTTTTTGAAGAGAATTAAGGAAATTGAAATTTTTTTTTTTTCTGAAATTTTTTTTTGTCCGAAATTTTTTTTTTTTCCGAAATTTTTTTTCCGAATTTTTTTTTTTGAAATTTTTTTTTTCCGAAATTTTTTTTTTTTTGAAATTTTTTTTTTCCGAAATTTTTTTTTTCCGAAATTTTTTTTTTTCCGAAATTTTTTTTTGAAATTTTTTTTTCCGAAATTTTTTTTTTTTTGAAATTTTTTTTTTTCCGAAATTTTCTTTGTTGAAATTTTACAAACTTGAACCTGCTTCAAAGACACCAACACTGCAAAATTGAATTCCTTGTCCCGCAGCGACCGCTACGGATCCGACGGTACTTGTTTTCAAACAAAAAGCACCCCGATTTAAGCGAGTAATAGAAAGTTGAAATGAGGTATTTGTGAACATTTTCAATGGCTTGTGCAGTTCTATTATGGTACCACAAAGCAAATGGGAAACTGACCCACAGTGGCATACGCAGGTTTTCAACTCAGCTGCTGTGACCCACAGTGGCATACGCAGGTTTTCAAATGGGAAACTCAGCTGCTGTGACCCACAGTGGCATACGCGAGGTTTTCAACTCAGCTGCTGTGACCCACAGTGGCATACGCGAGGTTTTCAAATGGGAAACTCAGCTGCTGTGACCCACAGTGGCATACGCAGGTTTTCAACTCAGCTGCTGTGACCCACAGTGGCATACGCAGGTTTTCAACTCAGCTGCTGTGACCCACAGTGGCATACGCAGGTTTTCAAATGGGAAACTCAGCTGCTGTGACCCACAGTGGCATACGCAGGTTTTCAACTCAGCTGCTGTGACCCAGTGGCATACGCAGGTTTTCAACTCAGCTGCTGTGACCCACAGTGGCATACGCAGGTTTTCAACTCAGCTGCTGATCCACAGTGGCATACGCAGGTTTTCAACTCAGCTGCTGTGACCCACAGTGGCATACGCAGGTTTTCAACTCAGCTGCTGACCCACAGTGGCATACGCAGGTTTTCAACTCAGCTGCTGTGACCCACAGTGGCATACGCAGGTTTTCAACTCAGCTGCTGTGACCCACAGTGGGCACGCAGGTTTTCAACTCAGCTGCTGTGACCCACAGTGGCATACGCAGGTTTTCAACTCAGCTGCTGTGACCCACAGTGGCATACGCAGGTTTTCAACTCAGCTGCTGTGACCCACAGTGGCATACGCAGGTTTTCAACTCAGCTGCTGTGACCCACAGTGGCATACGCAGGTTTTCAACTCAGCTGCTGTGACCCACAGTGGCATACGCAGGTTTTCAACTCAGCTGCTGACCCACAGTGGCATACGCAGGTTTTCAACTCAGCTGCTGACCCACAGTGGCATACGCAGGTTTTCAACTCAGCTGCTGTGACCCACAGTGGCATACGCAGGTTTTCAACTCAGCTGCTGTGACCCACAGTGGCATACGCAGGTTTTCAATCAGCTGCTGTGACCCACAGTGGCATACGCAGGTTTTCAATCAGCTGCTGTGACCCAGTGGCATACGCAGGTTTTCAACTCAGCTGCTGTGACCCACAGTGGCATACGCAGGTTTTCAACTCAGCTGCTGTGACCCACAGTGGCATACGCAGGTTTTCAACTCAGCTGCTGTGACCCACAGTGGCATACGCAGGTTTTCAACTCAGCTGCTGTGACCCACAGTGGCATACGCAGGTTTTCAACTCAGCTGCTGTGACCCACAGTGGCATACGCAGGTTTTCAACTCAGCTGCTGTGACCCACAGTGGCATACGCAGGTTTTCAACTCAGCTGCTGTGACCCACAGTGGCATACGCAGGTTTTCAACTCAGCTGCTGTGACCCACAGTGGCATACGCAGGTTTTCAATCAGCTGCTGTGACCCACAGTGGCATACGCAGGTTTTCAACTCAGCTGCTGTGACCCACAGTGGCATACGCAGGTTTTCAACTCAGCTGCTGTGACCCACAGTGGCATACGCAGGTTTTCAACTCAGCTGCTGTGACCCACAGTGGCATACGCAGGTTTTCAACTCAGCTGCTGTGACCCACAGTGGCATACGCAGGTTTTCAACTCAGCTGCTGTGACCCACAGTGGCATACGCAGGTTCCAACTCAGCTGCTGTGACCCACAGTGGCATACGCAGGTTTTCAACTCAGCTGCTGTGACCCACAGTGGCATACGCAGGTTTTCAACTCAGCTGCTGTGACCCACAGTGGCATACGCAGGTTTTCAACTCAGCTGCTGTGACCCACAGTGGCATACGCAGGTTTTCAACTCAGCTGCTGTGACCCACAGTGGCATACGCAGGTTTTCAACTCAGCTGCTGTGACCCACAGTGGCATACGCAGGTTTTCAACTCAGCTGCTGTGACCCACAGTGGCATACGCAGGTTTTCAACTCAGCTCAGCTGCATACGCGCAGGTGAGCTGCTGTGACCCACAGTGGCATACGCAGGTTTTCAACTCAGCTGCTGTGACCCACAGTGGCATACGCAGGTTTTCAACTCAGCTGCTGTGACCCACAGTGGCATACGCAGGTTTTCAACTCAGCTGCTGTGACCCACAGTGGCATACGCAGGTTTTCAACTCAGCTGCTGTGACCCACAGTGGCATACGCAGGTTTTCAACTCAGCTGCTGTGACCCACAGTGGCATACGCAGGTTTTCAACTCAGCTGCTGTGACCCACAGTGGCATACGCAGGTTTTCAACTCAGCTGCTGTGACCCAGTGGCATACGCAGGTTTTCAACTCAGCTGCTGTGACCCACAGTGGCATACGCAGGTTTTCAACTCAGCTGCTGTGACCCACAACGCAGGTTTTCAACTCAGCTGCTGTGACCCACAGTGGCATACGCAGGTTTTCAACTCAGCTGCTGTGACCCACAGTGGCATACGCAGGTTTTCAACTCAGCTGCTGTGACCCACAGTGGCATACGCAGGTTTTCAACTCAGCTGCTGTGACCCACAGTGGCATACGCAGGTTTTCAACTCAGCTGCTGTGACCCACAGTGGCATATGCAGGTTTTCAACTCAGCTGCTGTGACCCACAGTGGCATACGCAGGTTTTCAACTCAGCTGCTGTGACCCACAGTGGCATACGCAGGTTTTCAACTCAGCTGCTGTGACCCACAGTGGCATACGCAGGTTTTCAACTCAGCTGCTGTGACCCACAGTGGCATACGCAGGTTTTCAACTCAGCTGCTGTGACCCACAGTGGCATACGCAGGTTTTCAACTCAGCTGCTGACCCACAGTGGCATACGCAGGTTTTCAACTCAGCTGCTGTGACCCACAGTGGCATACGCAGGTTTTCAAATGGGAAACTCAGCTGCTGTGACCCACAGTGGCATACGCAGGTTTTCAACTCAGCTGCTGTGACCCACAGTGGCATACGCAGGTTTTCAACTCAGCTGCTGTGACCCACAGTGGCATACGAGGTTTTCAACTCAGCTGCTGTGACCCACAGTGGCATACGCAGGTTTTCAACTCAGCTGCTGTGACCCACAGTGGCATACGCAGGTTTTCAACTCAGCTGCTGTGACCCACAGTGGCATACGCAGGTTTTCAAATGGGAAACTCAGCTGCTGTGACCCACAGTGGCATACGCAGGTTTTCAACTCAGCTGCTGTGACCCACAGTGGCATACGAGGTTTTCAAATGGGAAACTCAGCTGCTGTGACCCACAGTGGCACACGCAGGTTTTCAACTCAGCTGCTGTGACCCACAGTGGCATTAATGAGGTTTTCAATCAGCTGCTGTGACCCACAGTGGCATACGCAGGTTTTCAACTCAGCTGCTGTGACCCACAGTGGCATACGCAGGTTTTCAACTCAGCTGCTGTGACCCACAGTGGCATACGCAGGTTTTCAACTCAGCTGCTGTGACCCACAGTGGCATACGCAGGTTTTCAACTCAGCTGCTGTGACCCACAGTGGCATACGCGAGGTTTTCAACTCAGCTGCTGTGACCCACAGTGGCATACGAGGTTTTCAACTCAGCTGCTGTGACCCACAGTGGCATACGCAGGTTTTCAACTCAGCTGCTGTGACCCACAGTGGCATACGAGGTTTTCAACTCAGCTGCTGTGACCCACAGTGGCATACGCAGGTTTTCAACTCAGCTGCTGTGACCCACAGTGGCATACGCAGGTTTTCAAACATGGGAGCCACAGGTGTCATTCCCACGACTGCTCAAAATATTTTTGACCCGCTTGGCTCGCCGTAATTGGTAACCCCATAATTTTCTCACGACCGACTGAGAAAAGGAGGGCAATGGTCCCCCCTTTTTGTACGCCACTGTACACCCAAACGTTCAGTTATCATACACAAGACATTATGTATTTGCTGTTATAGTGTGACATCAAAATCAATCTTTTCAGGTAACTGGTTCATGCTATCTGTGTTCGGAACCACGATCAAAATGATCACAACACAAAGTCAATGGGTTGCCAACACGTGTGCAAACTAAACGTGATCCAGTAACTAAAGTATGACGTATTCACTATATACACACAGCAGCATAAATCATTTTTGGAACAAAACCAGACAACTACTAATACAATATTTGTATCAATATTTTAATTTTGTTGTGATTAACTTGATTTACATTACACTTGTTAATTGTAAATTTTTTTTAATTTATTGATGCGTTTTGTACAAATTACGTGAAATAAATTGAATATTATTTCACAAAAGTGCGTGTTCTACTCCCGATTCCAGAAAAATACAGCTCTAATATTTTGGGATTAAAAAATATTGACAAATGAAACAGTGCAATCCTAATCCTTTAGTTGGAACTAACTAGCAATTTAAAGTTAGATTTTAATATTTGGCAATTTTTTGGAAATAAGGGCCAATAACATGCAAAATTAATGAGTACATATTGTGATCATGGGAAATTTGACAAATCTATGCAATACGCATTAGAGATACTGATATATATCTCTTAATATGCACTCACGCTGTGATATTGTAGATTTATCACATGTTAATTTTTTCACCCATTTGTTAAGTATGGTGTTTTTTGCATGTGAAGCCTCCGAAACAGGCTTTTTTGGATATCAGTATATTTTTCAAACATTAACCATAATGTCAAAATTTTTTTAAATTTATGACATTCTGCACATATCAAGTAATAATTACAATGCAGATATCAGTATGAAACACACCAATTTAGATATGCATAGATGATAATTAATCTTATTGTTGTTTCGGAGGCTTCATTTGTTTCGGAGGCTTCAATTGTTAACGGAAAGTTTGTATTGGGTCCCATTTTCAAACGGTGATATATATCTCCACGATTTAAAAACATGTGACTTGAGGATCTACTTTGCTACATTTTGATAAATAGATTGGATGAGCTCTTTTATTTATATTTGCACAAGCTTGCTGAACAGTTTGTTTCGGAGGCTTCAAAAAGTTAACGGAAAAACGGCTCTTTGAAGTCAAGATTTTATAAAATTTTAAAAGCTTGCAAATCGACTAATTTTTGTTACCCATTTCAAGTTAAGATAACAACTGTTATGAATCAAGAAGAAGTGAAGAAATAACCAAGAATTATGAACCAAAGCTACACCCACAAAGTTTGTTAACAATTGTTAACGGAAAATGAAGCCTCCAAACGACAAATATCAAGTCCGGTTCTCAAAAATACAGGGCTGTTCACAATTAAATCTAATGTGGCAGTGTTTACTGAACATATGACTGTACTTTCAGGATAAGAAAAATTATCCATGAACTAACTGAAGAAAACACAGGGTTTTACAAAAATGTTACTGTTTGTTATAGTTTTTCAAAATGGCAATATTAAGTACATTTAAGCCTGCTAAAACTGAACGCAGTAACTCCCAAAGCTGATTATGCTACCCAAGGTAGCTGCTAACTAGATGACTTATGTGGCAAAAAATCATGGAATTCTGTTGCTTTATTAGAACACTACGGATTAAAATGTTAAAAATCCAAAGTTACACCCTTTACCGTGAAAATGACCATATTTGTAATGATTATGCATGTTTCAAGTTACACCCAATTGGAATCAGCCAAATCTGTTGTGTTTATATATAATACCGTAAAAACTCGATAATTAGCATATGTGCTTACTATCAAGCGCTTTTAAAACATGCAAACATGAAGAGCACCATCTACAAAAGTGTAAAGGGTTTTGAGCAAATCATAGATACACATAGTTATATACAAACAAATAAACCTGAAAATGTGTGTCTCAACCCCATCAGCTCAGTTGGTAAAGTGCAGAACTCTGGTACAATTTCATGTTTTCAAAAGTGCTCGATAGTAAGCACATACGTCAGTATGTTAACTATCAAGTTTTACGGTATATTTATAATAAAACAGCAATTTTGTAGTATTATCATAATTGCGATAATACTAACTTCCATAGAGTTCCACAGAGAAACGGTGAAGATAGTAAGTGATTTTTCTTTCATATTACCTATTATTATTTTGTGTTAAAATGGATATGCTGTTATTACGAATATCATTTCATCATTTCTGTGCAAGAAGATGCATATTTGGCTTTAACACAGTCAAGACAAAGGAATACAACATGTTCTATACATTATTGTATACCAAAAAATATAACTATAGTTTGATCAGTTCGTAATCAGCGGGCCTTATAACAGCGCCGATTTATATCAATATATGTGATGCGATCAAGCAAAATCGACTGGAACTCAGAAATATTAAATTTTCAGTTTCTTATAGGATAGTAAAATGCATTTAATACAAAACTTGATTTTGTAGAAAACACCATTTAAATTGAACAACAAGTTCCAAAGATATGAGCAATTAAAGAGTTTCCAAAACAAGAGGAAACAAAAGGAAATATTTCCTTTGTTTGGCTTTATCTCAAAATCAATATTTCCGAGATCCGACTGATTTTGCTTGATTGCATCACATTCGAGAATTGTCTTGTGATATCTCACCAGACGCATCACAAATTATTAATTCAAGCCTTAAAATTTGTCTACTTTGTCTACGTCGATTTTGTAGGAACCATATATACGGTACACCCAGGACCAAGGCCACCTGGCAGATACTAATGGGCTTTTCCAGTTGAGACTCCAGTCACCCATTCCATTTGAAATTCACACTCACTGGAGATTAAGGTTATGTCTTCCATACGGGGGCATATAAGATTAAGACAGCTGAATAGGAGTCATACACTGATTTAAAATCATCTGCTACCTCTATGGCCGGTGCAGCCAGGAAGTAGCCAACTGCATCCCCAGATTGCTGTAGCCACAGCCCAATGGTTGTACACAGGGGCAAAGCAGGTGATGAGTACAGGGTGGTTGATGGTGATATAGCCTGTTTCAGATGTACTTTCCATGACTTCTCTCTAGTCCAAAGGGTCGCTAGTCCAAAGGTTCTCTAGTCCGAAGGGTCGGTAGTCCGAAAAACAAATTAAGTTCGCTAATCCAAAGGTTCTCTAGTGCGAATATATGATAAGGGTTAGCGTTAGGGTTCATGGGTTAGGGTTAGCGAGCCTTATTCTAAACTGAGCTCAAAAAGAAACTTACGGTGGGGTCATAAATTTTTGGAAAGAAAATTAGGGGGTCAAACAATTTTTTAATTTTTTATTTTTTATAATTTTTTACAACTTGTGAATCACAAGGTCATATCTTAAAATAGTGTCAATCAAATTGAACCAAAATTACACACAGGATTACTTTTTTAATACTCTACTCAAAACACATGTCAGTAACCAAGCAGTTGTCCAACTGACACAACAGCAAAATGCACTGTCATGGGACAGCTTCCTGGACTTCCTCCACTCCCACAGCCCAACATTTGGCACCCAGCACAAAAAAATCTGTGAGAATGCACACAAGATCCTTGCACAGATGATAAAACGGTGCTGCTTTCTGCTTTTCATACACTTTTTTCATGAAACAGGGCTGGGCTGTGAATGTGGTCCAGGAAGCTGTTCCATGTCAGTGCATTTTGCTGTTGTGTCAGTTGGATAACTGCTTGGTTACTGACATGTATTAAGAGCAGAGTATTGAAGTAAACCTGTGTGTAATTTTGGTTCAATTTGATGGACAGGATTTCAAGATATGACCTTAAAAAAAATTATAAGTTTCTTTTTGAGCTCAGTTTATATTCTGACTAGAGAACCTTAATAATTATTTGGACTAGTGAACCATTGGACTAGAGAATCCGATATTCGAACTAGCGAACCTTTTTCAGAGTTCTGACTTGCGAATGGTAAATTACATGTTCGGACTAGCAAACCTTCGGACTAAGGAGCCTCCGGAATAGGGAACCTTCGGACTAGGGAGTTGTCACCAGAATTTCACACTTGGGCAAGTTGCAGCAACGTTACAACTTGCCCCGAATGTTTACAGCTCGTTAAATTTACTTAACCATACACAAGCCCTGATCATAGCCCACTTTTAACCCCCCTTCCACATGCTATTCATCATCTATTTCCCAAGATATGCAGTGCTAATTCTTCTTCCTCAGCCAGTGTCATTCCACCCTTGCTGTATTCCTCATCTGATTCTCCCTCATCTTCTTCCTCCATCTTCCTCTTCATCTTTTGTTTCTTTGGTACGGATGTTTCGGTTGCGTCTTTACTTCTCTTTAATTTCTTCCCAGATCTGGAGGTTGAAAACAAGAAAATAAAAAATGGTCATGTTTAGACACATTTTTTAGTTCAAAGAATGTACAGAAATATGTGATTTTCATGTTATTTTGATTTTAATTGACTTTAAGCAACTGCATTTTTATTCAGCTTAAAAAATAAGCTACTGAGTCCTTTAATATGGTCATCATCATCATCATCAGTCGGCTGCGGAGCAGACGACTACAAGCTTTCTCCAACTAATGCGATCTTGGGCAAGCAAAACAATCTTGTTTGGCCGCAGCATCCCCCAGGAGGCGCCGGACACACCGCAAGTACAGCGTGCGCAGCCGTCCCGGCCTCCTCTTCCCACGTGGTGGAATACAAAGCGCATATTCTTTCACAGGCTCGCCATCTTCAAGACGCAGTATATGGCCGAGAAATTTGAGTTGATGAATCCTGACCCCGGCAACCAGTGGAGTGGCTTTGGTCAGGTTGTAGATGGCCTCATCCGGAATCCGACCCACACGCTTGATGTTTAACACAACTCTGTAGCAAGAAGTTGCAACTGCATTGATCGTGCCCTCCATGTCCTTGGTAATTACCCATGACTCGCACCCGTACAGAAAGACAGTAACACACGTTGTCTGATTGTTTCGATTGGCAGGGACGGGCTTCTCCAAAGGCGTTCTAGATTCCAGAAATCTGCCCAGGCTAGTGCCTTTCTTCATTTTAGGTCTCCAACACTAGAGCCCATCTTGGAATCCAAATACTTGAAGTCTGTGACATGGTTGATGGTACTACCATAGACTTCAAGTGCTGGTTGGGCGTTACAGTTTGCAGTCATATATTCTGTCTTAGGTGCGCTGATGACAAGGCCCAGATCCGCCGCCGCAGCTGCAGTCCTAGCAAGCCGCGACCGGACCGGGCTATGGAAGATTCCAGCAGGGCAATATCATCAGCAAAATCCAGGTCATTCAGCATCTTGGCAGGATATCTGCTTGACCGACGTGGGTAGGTAACAATTCCAGAGTCAATTCCAGAAGTTGATTTTGTCAGAAGGTAGTCTACCAGGATAATGAACAGGAATGGTGCCAACACATCATCCTGGTCACAGTAATGATTCAGTTATCAACTACAGCATTTTGAGCAAAAACCTCATACTTTTTAATCTAGTGGCATTTTTCAAACTGTTTACTTTATTTTGATACACCCTGTATTGATCCTTTGTACAGTCACCTCCAAATGAGGTTTGTGTGTGACTGTTGTGTGTGTATGCCGACGGTTTGCACAAGCCTTCCAATTCGTTGCTAGAAACACATAAAACAAAAATGTACTTTTTATGCATGCATTGGCACGGAGAATCTCGTTTTGGAGCAAGATCCTTACAAGGGGTCAATAATGGTCCTGGTTAGATGAAGAATTCAGTGGTCACTATAAGCTTTTTACACACTTGCCTCTAAAACATCATTCTCCACATCCATCAATCCAATATATCCATTTTAATTTTAAAAATCATTTTAAAAAAAATATCTGATGAAATTCCAATGTCTTAAAAATCAAGAATGAGATATCGTCCTTTTAAAGTTCAATATTTTGTGGAAAGAGTAATCAAAGTTTACATCTAACTAGAATTACGCGGTTCGTAATTAAGGTGACCCCCACACAAAGGTGTGTAAATAACAAAGCAAGGGTCGAGCTGATGCGCGTCTGGGCGTCAGGGACGCGTGGAACTGTTGTTGGGACGCAATAAAATTAACCTTAAGCTTACCTAATGCGTTAGACAAGAATATCTCAGACGCACAGAAAATCAGGCATGTAAAACCTTATGGACAGGGCACAAAACAAATCCCGATCATTTCAGACAGAATGTCAAAAATAAATGCTCCAAGAACTATATCAGAGCGTTCACTCTGAATACCAATCTGTTGAAACATTGTGCAAGTCAAGGCTCATGAATGAAATAGTGTGACAATTGACTCCACTTAGCTTAAAGAAACTCTCCCTTGTATAAACTGTCTGTTGGGGATTTCCCCGATCATGCATGCACAAATGTTTACTACTCGGGCGATGATCGTTTTATCAGGAGTAAATCATCATTTAACTAATTTTCATGTCATGCTAAGTAAAAATGGAGTTTCCTCAACACAAAAAAGTCAACTTTGTATTCTTTATTGATGGCAATATAGGATAAAATAGCAGTGAATTAGCGGCACGTGGTAAGATTTGGGGTGTTGAATTCTGCACTTTTTTACATTAAAAATACACATAAACATAGTCACGTTGTGTGATCATAATTTTTCACAACTTTGCCAGTTTTGAAGGGGTTGATTCAGGTTTAGGAGGTGAAAGGTCAGAATTAGGGTTAGGACTATGTTTTCGATAATTAAGGGTTGGCCTTCTGACTAAATAAAAAGCTCCACTAACAAAAACATTTATACATGATGAACAAACAGGACTGGATTGTAAAAAACAACCCCTGAACAAGGACTGGATTGTAAAAAACAACCCCTAGTTTTTGGGTTTGCACTCCCATATTTTGGATTTTCTTGAAGTTCAGAGATTGTGCAATTATGAGGGTAAAATGGGGGGGCAAGAATTTTTGGCAGCTGGGGGGGCAATTTTGGCAAATCAAAAAGGAGGTGGGGGGGGGGGCAAGTGCAAGTGATTTTGAGCACACATTCATGGGGCATGTTCAAAACTAAACGCTCAAAACAAACTTAAGAAATAGTAGGCTTATGGAAACTTTTACATTTTCCTGCTTGCGACGAATACAATTTTTAGCCGGCCGGGTACAAGCATTATTATGTCTTCAGAATCTGGGCTCCTATACTTTGTACATAACCTGGCTGTCTGATCAATTTGTGTATCGGTCACCTAGAGCTACAGGGTTTTTTCATATCTGTAGCCTCTTCATAGAGTGCATAGTTCATATACTTTATATGTAAAAGTCTCTGTTGGTGTGATTTTGTTGTTGTTTATGTGACAAGCCATGACCAAAAATCACATTTTTGACCAAAAAACACATTTTTGATCACATTTTGACCAAAAATCACATTTTTGACCAAAAATCACATTTTTGACCAAAAAACACGTTTTTGACCAAAAATCACATTTTTGACCAAAAATCACTTTTTTGACCAAAAATCACATTTTTGACCAAAAATCACATTTTGACCAAAAATCACGTCAAAAATCATTTTTGACCAATAATCGCATTTTTGACCAAAAATTGCATTTTGACCAAAAATCATGTTTTTACCAAAAAAGATTCTGAAGACATAATAATGATAAAATTGACGGATAATTTAGCATGATACCTGAATTTATCAGTCTCGCTAGAGTTTTCAAATATCACGCTCGACTTCGTCTCGCATGATATTTGAAAACTCTAGCTCGACCGATAAATTCAGGTATCACACTCAATCCGTCCAATTTTATCATTATTATGTCTTCAGAATCTGGGCTCCTATACTTTGTACATAACCTGGCTGTCTGATCAATTTGTGTATCGGTCACCTAGAGCTACAGGGTTTTTTCATATCTGTAGCCTCTTCATAGAGTGCATAGTTCATATACTTTATATGTAAAAGTCTCTGTTGGTGTGATTTTGTTGTTGTTTATGTGACAAGCCATGACCAAAAATCACATTTTTGACCAAAAAAACACATTTTATACCAAAAATCACATTTTGACAAAAATCACATTTTTGACCAAAAACACGTTTTTGACCAAAAATCACATTTTGACCAAAAATCACTTTTTGACCAAAAATCACATTTTGACCAAAAATCACATTTTGACCAAAAATCACGTCAAAAATCATTTTTGACCAATAATCGCATTTTTGACCAAAAATGCATTTTTGACCAAAAATCATGTTTTTTACCAAAAAAAAGATTCTGAAGACATAATAATGATAAAATTGGACGGATAATTTCGCATGATACCTGAATTTATCAGTCTCGCTAGAGTTTTCAAATATCACGCTCGACTTCGTCTCGCATGATATTTGAAAACTCTAGCTCGACCGATAAATTCGGGTATCACACTCAATCCGTCCAATTTTATATCAATATTTACCTTTTTTTAGCCGTTTGGAAATTTTACCCCATGGGAGGCTCATAATTATTGCACGCTGTATTTTGTTGATGTAAAATGCATAATACAACCCCATGTCCAGCATATCGTAACCTCTAATATTAGTGGGTGATGTTTCCAGAGTCGGACTCGGACCCCTTAAAATTCCCATTGGACCCCTAAATTTGACTTTTGGAGGGCTGAATGAGTCCAACAAAAATCACTCGGACCCCTTAAATTTTGAAGCCAGCGCTACCCCTGTAACAAAGGTTTGTAAATACAAATAATATGCAATATGCAAATAAGCTCATTAATATTCATGAATATGCAAATAGCATGACATAAAACTATACAGCACATCAGGCCACCATATACTATCACAATACCAAGTTAGAAGTTGATCGGATATTGCGCTTAAGCTGCAGAGTGGATTTATGAAAATGTAGGCAAAATATGCAAATAAGCTCAAATAAGCTCAAATAGGCAAAAAACATGACACAAAACTATACAGCACATCAGGCCAGCATATCCAATCACCAAACCAAGTTTGATTATCATTATTAGGTTTTCTTAACTCCTAATAACCCTGAAAACATAATAATGAAGTTAATCGGTTCTTGCATTGGAGCTGCACAGTGGATTAATGAATTTGCTTCAGCCTGGACAGCCAAACAAACAACCAGGCAAACAGGCAACCATCTGGATCATAACAAAAAGACAACATTATTAGCATCACAAATTTGTAAAGAATAAAATTCCATAAAAATCACCCCTGGCTGGTTTTTTGGTTGTTTCTCCATTCACTGTCGTGCCCAGAAGTGCCTATTTCAGTCAAGTTAGCTCAATCGATAAGGCGTTCGACTATGGTGCGAGAGGTTGCGGGTTCGAACCCTGGCGGTGCCTAGTACGCTCTCGTGGAAAAATTGAGTTAGCTTGAAATTCCCCTGGACAAGGAACTGACTGCTAATTTGTCTTGTTGTAACCCATACTGAAACTCAGGCGCTGATCCTGGTTGCGATGGTTATTTGTGGAATGTCTAGGGTGTGCGCTCTTGAAGCAGCAGAGTCCCTGATTTGTTGTTTAATGGTTTATGGAATGATGTGGGGCCATAGTGGTCAGCGACAACCTGTAAAGTGTGCTGAGGCTTGTGGATCAACGTCTAGGCGTTGTGCCTGTGCGTAGCGCACTATAAATCACTGCGCTTTTTTTTTTTTTTTTTTTTTTTTATCTTAATCACCAGGAACCGTTACAGTAAACTTACCTTGATTTCTTTTCCACTTGCTCCTCCTCCTCCTCACTTCCAGTTCCACTCTCCTCCTCCCTATCATCTGTATCGCTCATCTTGGCCCCAGCAACATCCTTATCCTCCTCATCCTCCTCCCAACTCGTTGGATCTGGCAATGTATCTGGGTCAAAAGCACCTTCATCACCAAGGAAATTCAAAGTCATGCCAGGGTCAGCCTATATAAGAGTAACATAAATAAGTGTGAGTAATGGCCTCCAGGCTGCAATTTTTTTTCAATTGGTCAACATTTGCATATGAACCTCATAGTCCAAGTTCAACTTGTCAGCTTCTATGCACTTGCTTGCTTTGCTGGATGCTCCCGCTAATCACGCTACTCCCTGCTAAGTCATACCTTCCCTAGTATGTTTTCAACCAAATGCTGGGGTGTGAGAGTTCAGCTTTTAAGCCGATTTCAGCTCTTTTATTGCCAAAATTTATGTGTTTTCTTTTATTTTCAGCCCATATTTGGCATTTTTACCCTGATTTTACGCTGTTTTTCAGCTTTTATAGTAATTCTCCACTATTTTTGTCTGAGGTCTCTCACACCCCTGCAAATGAAATGCATTATGGGATACCACTAATTTGCCAACGTTTGTCTTACCTCCCCCTCCTCTTTCCTGCTCCTTCCTTTTCTCCTTTCCTCCTTCTCCTTCAGTCTCTGAGCCTGTGGATGGAAATCAATAGATATAATATACTCAGATAGGATAACTTTACTAATAATGATAATATATAGGCTAATATATATAACATACCTGCAAACATTTGAAAATCAGAACCCAGGACAATTCCAGCCATGATTTTAATATCCGATCAGCACACTTTACAAAATGCGAAGTTATTCCCATTATGTGATTCCGAAACTTTATATATCTCTTAAGTCATCAAGTGTTTATTTGGTTTCTGTGGAGTTTCCATGTTCAATTTTGCATGTAGTGCATTCATAAATTGTCCCAAAAATCATCGCCGATACAGGAGCAGGAGGTAAATTCTAAACATGCGGGCTACCATGAAATTGTGACGATCATCAATGGAGATATTGTGGAAATCCTGTTTTTTTTACAGGAGCACTGTTATTTTTTACCTTGATTCGAAAAAACAGGACAAACACATTTTTGACTGTTCATACAAAAAATACACAGTTTTTGCTCATGTGTTTGTAGGGAGAACCTTGTTTTTGTAGAAAGATGGCGGATCTGTGCAAATGGTCAATAGTCTCAAATTTCTTGGTTTTCTCTTCTCTCTCCACCCACCTCTCCACACTAAAATCACAAAAATACTCTTTTTCCTTCATAAATTCCTTTCACTTCTCTTTTTCCCTCCATCCTTCCCCTACACCTATGACCCTACGTATATCATTTGTACTACACCATCCTTTTCCCTCCCCTATATACCCTGTATTTCTCTCTGACACTTTAAATGCAGTTCTGCACATATATCTTCTTCACTCATAAATTCATTGGGCTTCTCTTTTTTCCCATCCATCCTTCTCCTTCACCCACTGTCTCCTTTTTACCCTCTCCCATCCATCCATTCCTCCCCTTTATACCTTCGTGTTTCTCCCTGACCCGCTGTCTGAACGCAGCCTTGTCATGTCTATCTTCTTCACTCATAAATTCATTTATTTTCTCTACTCCCGTCCATCCTTCTCTATCACCCACCGTCTCCTTTCTACCCTCTCTCATCCCTCCTTTCCCATCCCCTTTATACCTTGTGTTTCTCCCTGACCCGCTGTCTGAAAGCAGCCTTGTCATGTCTATCTTCTTCACTCATAAATTCATTTATTTTCTCTACTCCCGTCCATCCTTCTCCATCACCCACCGTCTCCTTTCTACCCTCTCTCATCCCTCCTTTCCCATCCCCTTTATACCTTGTGTTTCTCCCTGACCCGCTGTCTGAAAGCAGCCTTGTCATGTCTATCTTCTTCACTCATAAATGGTTTTCCTCTACTCCTATCCATCCTTCTCCTTCACCTGCATACTCCCCACCCTCTCCCATCCCTCCTTTCCCATCCCTTTTATACCTTGTGTTTCTCCCTGACCCGCTGTCTGAATGCAGCCTTGTCATGTCTGTCTTCTTCAGTCATAAATTCCTTAGCTCTTTCGATATCAATACCCCCTTCATATTCATCCTCTTCTGTTTTCGTCACCGTTTTCTGACGAGGTGGCCACTGCTGCACAGCCTGTTAATTTAATGCAAAAGAATTATAGTGCACTTTTTAGTACACTATGCCAAACTCACAGTCACAATGGACTATTATTATATTGTTATTATATTCTAGTTGAAATCCATACAACTGGAATCCAAACTGCCATAAATATTCAAGTGGCTATCACTTAACGTTCTTTTCCTTTGACCTTAGAAAATTATTAGAAAATTATCAATAAAAGTTATTTAATGCTTGACTTTTCATAATCTTGATTTTTTGATGGGAGTTGCAATGTATATTGCTGTTTTACTTGTTTAAAAATCATGATCACCCAGGTTAGTTTTAAAAGAATGAAGGGAAAAGGCATGATTTGATTGCCAGACAAAGCTTATTTGGAATTGTCTCCACAAAGGGAACTACTGAATCGGTCAAAGGTTGCCGTTAAGGAAGATTCAAGTGATCACCCCAAACAAAGAAAATACAGATTATATGTTCGAGCGATCTCCTCTTTTCTCATCTTCTCTTGACAAATGTGGCTTACTTTATTTGTTTATTTGCTTGTTTACACATTTATTTGATTATGCACTTGTTAATTTATTGTTATTCATTTTTTGTCAATTTTCCTTCTTTCACATACCTCTCCTTCTTCATCAAACACCATCTTGGTGTTCACAGCCAGTTTCTTCTTGTGTAGTTTCTTGGCCTGTCTGACCTTGTTGGCTGATTTCTTGCTTTCTTCCTGTTCTTTCTTCTGCCTGACTCTTCTGTCCACTTGGAGGAACTCTTCATCAGAATCTATGATTGCCTGCATCATAATAATAATAACCCCTATCAACTATATTTGATTGGTTACCGAGAGACTTTTATCACACATTGAGCCAATCAGAGACAAGGTAAAAATGGCTAGTAGGGATAACTGGGGTTAAGCTTAAATGATCTAAAAGCTCAATTTTGATTGGTTACTCAGATAATTTTATCATGTAACTAACCAATCAAAGGGACAGAAAGAAAGGCAGTAGAGCTAAGTGAAGTGAAACACAATATACAACATGTGTTGCCTTGCGCAAATTTTTTTTCAATAATTTTATTGATACGTATACTGTATTTATCTTTTAGTGTTCTTACTTTGACCGAACATGAACTTTTAAAAGCACACCTCCCTCATTAGCAATTACAAAGATATCTCATTATATAAAATAACAATATTTGTAAATATACAAGGCAGCTTTTGTATAAACCATATTTGACATCAGAGCTTTTCAAGTATGTTCATTTTTGTTAATACGTAAACACAGATGGCTGATTCAAAGGGAACCGGCCTGTCCCCTACCCATTCAACAGCCATTGCAACCCCTGAGATGCATTGTGACATTGCATTTTGAATCCAAAAACTTTGTGACACACAGTTACACACTATCTGCCTGCTTCAAACAGCTGCTTGTTTCAAGCATTGTTGATTTCGGATGCAAAGAATTATACATATCTTACTTGTCACCAATGCCCTATAATTTTTGAGAAAAATGCAAAAATAGGCACAAAATTGGGCAGGGGGGTAGTACCCCCTTAAGAGTGGGCTTATGATCAGACTTGGGCTTACGATATATCAGCTTGGCACATTTGTTCTGTAATTTCTGTAGTCTGGAGAGATCTTTCTGTATTATTTCATTGAGCAAAATATTACAGTAATCAAGATGCGAGAGAATGAGGGTTCTGACAGTATCCATTACCAAATCATTTTGATTAATTTATGTTCATACGTTAATATCATTAAATAGAACCCCCCCCCCCCATTTACATTTAATCATATCTCTGCATTGCACCTCCAAAATCAAGCCTTGCTTCAAATCAAAACTTCCTAAAAAATTACAAATTTAAAAATATTACAGACTAACCTTGCTCTTATCCTTCAAGCCAAACACATCTGTCTTAACGGTGAACAAGTCACCATCATCATCCCCTTCTCCATCGCTGTTACCATGGAAACCTGCTAGCCGTCCACCTGTCTTCTCAACGCCACCATCTGAATGCTCGTTCTCCTCCTCCTCATCACTATCATCATCATCATCATCATCATCACTATCAGATGACTCTCCCAAATCGGAATTCTCACTCTCGTCCTCACCAATCTCTTTCACATTAGTTCTAGCTTTTGATACCTGCTTGCTATCTTTACCGGTACTAGTTCTAGCTTGTGGTTTCTCTGATGAGTCCTCCTTCAAAGCTTTCAACATGCTTTCTTTAAATCCCGACACGTCGTCTTCCGAATCACCATCTTCTTCATCACCACTTTCTTCATCACCACTACCTGATGAACTACTTCCGCTTTCTTCTTCTTCGCTGGAGGAAGAACCTGCTTTAGTAGGATTGACTTCTTGAACTTTGATTTTGGAGCTAGTATCATCTACTTCTTTGTTATTATTGCTAGTTCTTGATTCATTTTTTGATTTAGATTTTTCTTGTTGTTGCTGTTTTTTCAGTTGTTTTCTCTTCTCCTCTCTCTGTAGGAATCTTACTCTTGGGGGTACTGCCAAACCTAATGACCTGCAACATGAAAAAAAAAGACATTTATTTCTTGATAAGGGATTGGACAACCCATTTTACGGACGGATAGACTTTTCAAGCAGGGTCGATTCGGTTGGGGGCGCTACATCGTAACATCCTATGCGTCATTCTGTCAATCATATGAGCGTCATCAGTGAGAGATATCCCGATTGTAGACAAGATATCAACACAGCATCACCATCTGTTGAAGACGCTAGTCGGACTAATGAAAACATATTTTATCTACCACTAGGTATGAATATCCACTCGTATATAATAAAAACATGTCTCAACATTATCTGCACACTAATTTTTATTCTCACTCACGAATGGCATCGACAAGAAAAATCTCTCCTGGTTTCATACATCCCCATGGTAGACATGGCCTTCATCTTCAACACAGGGAGTGTGAATTTTAAATGGGGTTACCTGAAGAATGGGTGCTCAATTTGAAATCTACACCTCCTGTGCAGGAGATTAATATCACATTTTTGAACAAGAACGGGTTGTGACTATACGTCGGTAGGCGCCAGGTGGCAGTACCCGCCATTAGCAGTTGCTGGCCGGCACTCAATCAAAAGCTTCCATAAGCTTCCTTCCGACCGGCACCAAATTGAGCAAATATTGTATGATGTATAGAATTTAGTAAATATCACAAATCTAGTCCAAAATCACGTCCACATGCATATAAAACTGCAATTTGCAGCCACATACACCGCCGTCGTAACATTCACTCAATCTGTAGCAGCAGCCATTGTTGTATCGCAGTTTCGTCAATAAGTAGCAACTAACTCATGTCCCAGACGGGTGTTTCCTTGGAAGTAAATTACCCGGCACTAAATTTAGGCTGGTCACAACCCTAGAATAGCCCCAATACTTACAGTGCAAACTTATCCAAGTCCAATTGCTGCACATCAAACACCTTCTTATTCTTCATGAGATACACAGACTTGATATAGGCAATAAAGCATCTCTGGGCAGTCTGCTTCAGCTCCAAATTCTCTGCACAATACGATTCAAGTTTCCTCTGAATTGTCATCTTCTTATTAGGATTCACCCTGGATACAAAAGTAAATGCATTATAAAGAGGAGGCCCTCAATTTTAACAAGATTGAAGTATACTTAAATATAAACTTAAATATCATGTACTCCTACATTCATACTATACTTATAGATAAACATGACTTGTGCTTTATAAGGCAAAAAAAAAATATTGTTGTGTTGCCCTCAAGTGGAAAAATGGGAAATTTGGGTAGGACGGCCAATTCGGATTATTATTATTTTTTTTTTTTTTTTTTTTTTAAACCTTCAGTTTTTAAAAATCCCTCAAATATTAAATAATGCTTGTTCAATTAGGGGACATTTGTCAATTTTGACTTCTGGATACCTGTTAGACAACAATTAAAGACTAGTCTTACAATAAAATATTAATTTTAAGTGAAAAAATTGAGTTTTTGAACAAATCTGTAAAAATCATCATTCAAAAAAAAAAAAAAAAAAAAAAAAAATTGCGACCCTGATTTTTCAGGATTTAGGGTAGGACGGTTGAGGGCAACACAACAATATTTTTTTTTGGCCTAATTATCTACCTTTATAAGGAAACTTAGTATGAAAGTAGGTCTGGTTGATTTAAGGGATCTAAAATGAGCGTTTATTGCGTTTCGACAGTATTTTTGTGGGACATGAGAGCACCTCAGACCTATCAATTGCATTCTTAATACGAAGCATGTCTTTCTGATATCAAATAATTTTCATTTTTTGAAAATCACAATATAATACAAATTTTATGACAAATTATAAAAATATGATATTTTTCAAATTTTTGATATATAACAGTCCTCAAAGTAAATTATATAAATCTAATGATAAATTCTTAAAGTGTATGTAGCAGGGACGAAAAGCTGACGGTCAATTGAAAATTTTGACCTTTCATATTGAAAATATGGATTTTTTCCCAAAAGACCTAATTTCTTTTGGTGTTTTGGGAAAAAAATCCATATCTTCAATCTGAAAGGTCAAAATTTTCAATTGATCGTCGGCTTTTCATCCCACCTACATACACTTCAAGTATAAATCATCAGATTTATAAAGTTTACTTCAAGTACTGTTAAATATCAAAATATCAATTTTAATGATTTGCCATAAAATGTGTATTAAATGCAATTTCAAAAATGAAAATTATTTGATATCAGAAGGCCATTCTTCGTATTCAGAATGCAATCGATATGTCTGATGTGCTCGAATGTCCCACAATAAATACTGTCCAAACGTTTCATACCCCAGCCCTTAAGGCCAGAGTAATGGGAGAGAACATGGACCTTTTCGAGCATCATTATTTCTGAATTATATGTCCAAAGTATATAAAACTATACATTTTTGGAAAGGAAATGAGTCAAGGAATCCCATGGTGACATCAGATTTGTTCAAAAACCTTGAGTTTTTGAAAAAATTACAAAAAATTTACTTTTTTACTCCAATTTTTTTTGTGTCTACTTACAAAAATATCTGTTTGGAGTAAAAAAAAAATGCAGTTAGCTTTTCATGAAGAAAAGACATGAACTTAGGGAAGGTTTTTTTATTTTTTTGAAATTTGTCTCTTTTTTCGAAATATTGAAAAAAATCATGTGAAAAAAGCAATTTTGTCATTCTATTAAGCTAAAAATTGCACATAATGGTGTATATTTTTATATAAAACAAATATTTTGAAAAAATGAGAAAAACTTCCCTAGACTTTGATGTACTCTAAGCGATAGTGCAAAAGTTAACTTTTGCTTGCATATTTTCGAGTTATCTTGTCACAAAAATTGTGCAATATTGTCAAAAGTGAACTCTGAGAAATCGATGTTTTAGTACAAAAATGTCAAAATTATGCACAAAATGTCCTTATATTTTAAAACGGTAAGACTTTCACGCTTGTAAGAGCTGTATCTGGTGCATGGTCTAAATATGCATCTTGTTGCACCAATGAATCTATAATGTCTGCTTTCAGTGCGTAAAATTCAAAATAATTAAAAAATCTAATGGCATTTTGACTGCAAATTTTTGTTTTGTTTACACCACATTTGCTGGCGTTAACAACATACCGAATGCGCCTTGACTGCGTTGGACATACGCTCAGAATTGCGCCATGTCACGCGACGCGAATCGTGCGCTTAATCACAATATTTCGCATTCGCGCATTTCTGACTCATTATTTCCCGCCAATTTATTAAGCTGTCTTGAGCCATGTGACTTTTTAGAGTTGAAAAGAGTGAAATAAATCAAGCAAAAATACGAGTAAATATTGGTAAGTTGTATTTTATCAGTTTCAAGTGAAAGAATACATCTTAGTGTTGATAAATATCAAGAAATCTCAAATTCGGGCGTGGACGAATGTGTCTTCCATTACTCTGGCCTTAAGAGTGTTCGCAAATACTTTGATAGGATAGAATATAAAAAAGACCTTGCTCCACAGAAAAATTCCTACCCTCTATCCCACAACAAAACCTATCCCACACTCCACAAAAAGAAACCCTGACCCCTCCCCAATAAATTTCTGCCCATGTAAATAAATATACCCTGCACACTCACCTCCAATACCTATGTGTACATTCATATCAAAAGGATGCACTTGTTGTCTGCTACATGTGTCTCTTTTTACAGAATAGCTGGGAATTAATACCAGACTCATCTCAAGTGGAGGTGACTTCAAATCATCCCTAAGTCACATAGTTAAGAAATAAAGAGAACATTCCTAAACTATGTGACTTGGGGATGATTTGAATTGACTTTCTCTGAGCTGACAAGTGCATCCTTTTCATAGATGTACTTATTAAGAGCCTTGCAACATGTGTGCTCATCTGCTTTTGGTTACCATTTTGTGTGCACTATAATGCATGTTTCTTAACAATTTGGTGGAATATACCCCTACATTAACGAAGGAAAAGTTCAGATTCGAACCTGATTTGCTGGATAGGAATCTTCTTATCTTCTAACGATTTCACCATCTCTTCTTCCTCTGACGGTAGCAGCACTAGTAAAGCCTCTCCCCTTTCTCGTATCTGGCTGTTCTCCTGCTCTGTGGATGTATGTGTTAGTGTCTTCGGGACAGTCTAGCTGCACAACCCAATTGATGCCTGGGAAATCTGAAATAGTAACAAAATGTTTGTATCTTCCATTATTCTGTGGTCACACACCCTGGCATGAATTTAGATAAATGTTTGCCATTCCATCATGATCATACAGACATGCCAACTTTGAAATCCAGTTTTTCAAACTCAGAAGACCAACAAAAAGTATTTTTCACTCCGAAACCTGTATTTTTAGTCAATTTGATCCTTTTTACAAATCACAAGTTACACATCTTGAGGTGTGAATGTCTCACAATATAACTCTGTCTTGTGTTGTATTCAAAGTGACAAGATTGGAGGTGTCAAGATGTAACACCTGCCAAAAAGTACAGCTGATTTTTTCTTACAAAACTCATTGTATAGCCGGCCACTCACCTCATCTGATGTAGTGAGCCACCAGTGTCATGGTGGATGTGTGGGGGAGTAGTAGGGGTGTGTGTGAGGTGCCAGAAGGGTGCGTTGGGGCGTTTGCATCTGAATACAGACTGTGGGGATGTGCATATTATAAACATACCAGCTGCAGAGCCTTATCGTAGCTGTGGAGCTCTTCAAAAATAGTGTCTTTGAGCTATAGAGGGGAGTATAGAGGATAACGCCTCCCTCCCCATTTTGTAATACAACCACTTCCACAGAAAGTCAAATGTATACGGATGTGTGTGTGAAACTGGATGGTTGGGGTGTGTGTGTGAAAAACTGGACGGTTAGAATATGTGTGTGAAACTCCACGGTTGAAGACTCCACTTGGGGGTCATAACTCATACAAGGGGGGATGTCAAGATGTAATACTCACCAAGGCCTCTAGCGGTGAGATCAGTAGGAAACACTACAGCAGACTTCCCTCTTATGAAACTCACTGTCAATAGCCACCCTCCTCATCTGATGTAGTGCAGTGTAGGGGTGGTTGTGTACAGAAGTAGGGGTGAGTGTAGGTATGTGTGGGGTGTGTGAGGTTGGGGTGTGCATTTGTCAATGGCTCCAAACGAGGACCTTCATATGGATACACACCATAAAACGAGGACACACCTCCAAACGAGGACGTCCTCAGTTTGAAACTATGACCAGGATGACGTAAATGATGCAAATATGCATATAAGATAGCATATAAGATAGGTCCCCATAGGGGTATAGGACAGGTCTCAGTTGGATAGTAAGTTGTCTGGTGTGTTTGTGTGAGGTCCACGGTGTGTCGGTTAAAACCGGGTGTGTAAGTCCTCGGTTAGATCCTCCTTAAGTCAAGGTCCTCGTTTGAACATATTTACAAACAGGGGTGTGTTTGTGTGTTAAGATATAATACCTACCAAGGCCTCTAGCAGCAATATCAGTAGCAAATAGTACAGCAGAATCTCTCTTACAAAACTCATTGTAGATAGCCACCCTCCTCATCTGATGTAGTGCACCGTACAGGGCCATGATGGTTGTGTGCAGAAGTAGGGGTGTGTAGTAGGTGGGTCAAAAGGGGAGGGTGATAAGATGTAATACATACCAAGGCCTCTAGCAGCAATATCAGTTGCAAACAGTACAGCAGAATCTCTCTTACAAAACTCATTGTAGATAGCCACCCTCCTCATCTGATGTAGTGCGCCATACAGGGCCATGATGGTCGTACCGGCTCCTAGCTTGCAGAATGTCTCAAACATGTACTTCACCTACATGAATAAATAGAACCAACCTTGTTAAACTTTTTTTGTTTTGTTTTTTCAAGCAACTTTCGAATGAGAATGATAGCCACCATCCCAACACTAGTCCTAACTTAACCCTGAAACAAACCCTAACCTTACGCGACTCTTTAATTGCATCTATACTTGATCAATTTTGCAGAAAAGGGAATCGTACACAAGCGCTCTGTTTTCTTTCAGACATGAATTTATTTATAACAATTACTATCGCCATCAGTGGTTGTCCTTTAAATGTACTGTGATATCTTTAAACAAATTGCTAAAGACTGTCATCTGTAAGCGAGTGCAACAACCACCAGTTCAATCGCTCACTCTCCCATCACCTTTGAAAAGCAACAGAAAGAGATACATCGCTATCGCACATCGCTCAAGTCTAAATTCAAGCTTACAACATGAAGGCGTCCAACTTTTACAGACCTATCTCGATTAACTGAGTCATCATCAACACCCATTGCTCCATGAGCATTGAGCACTATAATTTTGTTGCTAGTTATGGGGTATATGTTATGGTTAGTGTTGGTGTTCCAGGAGCATTATATGTGTTGATGATAACTCAAGTTTGAGATCAAACTCAATGTTGTACAGTGAATTCCACACCTAGGTTTCATTATCATTGAGATAGAAGACTTTTTATTTTTTTGGAGAAAAGCAGGTACGGCAACTACTTGATTATATTTCTACATGTTCATTTCAGAAAAATATCATCGTTCATTTTTTTTTAATTGCATTTTTGTTACTAAAATCGAGGCTATAGCACCCTCAACAAGCACTCTCCTCATAGAACTACATGTACATGTAAAGACCAGTTATAGACAAACGGCCCTAAAATAAAAACAGCCAAAAATTTTGCATGTGACATATTTAACATCTGGAATGTAAAACAAGTGCCGTCCTTGCTACTCTTCTAGATTCATTTATAAAATGTTCGCCCCCAGACCAAGGTGTCCAGTACATAGAAGTACAAAGCCTGTTTCATTGTTTGGCACTCACCTGCTTACAGCTAGCCATGAAGACCAATATCTTCTGATCACGATGATTTCTGATGAAGGAGTACAGCAGATCTGCCTTCTGATCCAGATCGCATACAACATAGCTCTATCAAATAAAAATTAAATTACGAAAAATTTAAGATTTGATTAATAACATGAATGTAATATTTATGCAAAATACCAAAGTAACATAGCAAGAAATATTGCAAGTCAACTTTCAGTTGCAAAATCAGTTTAATAAACAAAATGTCAAAGTAATCAAGGAATTAAAAGTTACTTCAAACTTGCTACCAGGAAAAGTTCTGCTGATCATAAGCACGCGTCCTCTAGCCAGGATCATGCCAGGCTACGCACCTTGGTTTGCAAATTAGGTGTCAATGTTTCATAGCGTTTTCATGATTCATCAGGCAATCAGCACTTCATTTTTGTGTTTACATAGTGTATGCAGCAGCACTTAAGTGGCAAACTTCTCTGACAACTATAATGAAAGACAAAGACAATTTATCGCGTCTGACGTCACCTGTCAATCAAACTCCAGCACGGTTTGTTTACAAGTGCCGTGATGATGACTTGCTGAACGCGGATTTATAACCGGGCACCTTATTGTTGGTTTTGCACCTTTCGACATGCAAACCATCTCAAAAGTTAGGTCTTTATAGTGGGAAACTTTCTTTGGTGAAGGCACCATGTCCACAATGCCTAGAAAAGTGGCTTTTTGCCTTGTAAAAGTACCAACTTTTCGCCATTTGCTGCTATTCCTTTTCTCCGATCAGCACCAGATAGATCGGTCTTCCTTTTACGCGCTGATTACCCTGTGTAAACCAATCAAGGATCGTAATTGACAGTGACATCAGACGCGATAAATTGTTTTTATCTCTGTCTTTAAGGGCTGGGGTATGAACATTTGGACAGTATTTATTTTGGGACATTAGAGCACATCAGACATATCGAATTGCATTCTGAATACGAAGAATGTCATTCTGAATCATTAAAATTGATATTTTTGATATTTAACAGTACTTGAAGTAAACTTTATAAATCTGATGATTTATACTTAAAGTGTATGTAGGTGGGATTAAAAGCCGACTTTCAAGTGAAAATTTTGACCTTTCGTATTGAAGATATGGATTTTTTTTCCCCAAAACACCAAAAAAATTAGGTCTTTTGGGGAAAAAATCCATATCTTCAATATGAAAGGTCAAAATTTTCAATTGACCGTCGGCTTTTCCTCCTGCTACATACACTTTAAGAAAATGTCATGAGATTTATATAATTTACTTAGAGGACTGTTATATATCAAAAATTTGAAAAATATCAATTTTTTATAATTTGTCATAAAATTTGTATTATATTGTGATTTTCAAAAAATGAAAATTATTTGATATCAGAAAAACATGCTTCATATTCAGAATGCAATTCGATAGGTCTGAGGTGCTCTCATATCCCACAAAAAATACTGTCGAAACGCAATAAACGCTCGCTTTAGATCCCTTAATTATAGAGCAAAAGATCAGCTTTTTTAAACTAGAAGCTGGCTGAAGAAAACCTTTCTCTTCTAAGCTAAGCGAACCTATTAGCAAACATACAGTTGCAGAGAATTACTGCCAACTCAAACAGCACCGTAGGACTATGTCAAAATCACTATCACTCTTTAGATGGATAAATAGAGCAACTGGAAGATCACCAACAACATCTCCAAAATCTTGCTGCAACTTAAATTGGCTATTCGTAAAACTGTTAGGGGCACATGGCAGTATGTTGGATATATTTTCCCATAGCTTAGCCGAGTTTTACAGATTTCTGGGTCTCTGTTGTTCAAATCGCATTAACAATGCATTTTATGACCATATCTTGACCGTCTACTCAGTACAGAGAGTTTAGTTCCATACTTCCATTCAAATATTCTTCCACCCAATTGGGTGATTTTAAGCAGTTTGCTGCTAAAATGCACCTAAATTTTTGAAATTGGGGCACTTTATAAGTGTATCATTCAATTTTGGGCTACTTGGGAGCTCTTTCCACTCTCCCAAATTGTCAAAGCCTGGCACTAAAAACATGTGGCAACACTGACTGCACATTGGGCTATTCCAGTTGAAATCCACACTACCCCTATGGAAGATTTTGGAATTATATTCCAAAGGGAGTATGTTTTCAAATGTAATTGGGTAGGGTTATTCATTTTGAAACCGATACTCCCCCTGTATTATGGCTGTACCTATATCTTCCACAACTGGCGCAGTGGAGTGAGTATTTCAAATGGAAGTTATACGATTGTCTATTCTATTCAAAACTCATACTCCCTCTGTGGAAGACTTGAGCTAAATCTTACACAGGGTAGTGGGGATTTGAAATGGAATAGCCCATTGCCATCCTTACCTGCTCTAGCTGTGCTGGTGTGCTGTATTCATGATGCTGATGGACTGCAACATACTTTGGGTCCTTGAGACTCAAACGCGCCAAATCACGTACTGACCTGCAAATGGATGCACGCAACAACGGATGAATATGTGAGATAAATGTTAGCAAAGAAATATAATTTGGTGATACATAGGTTTGAGAAATATAGGCCTATACTATGATCAGCTCGTAATATAATAGGCGAGAATTATTTGTTTTTTGTTTTTGTGCGAGTAAATAAAGTCCAAACATACGCATACGTAAATTCACAAATGCCCCTGTCAGTCACACAATACACAAAGTGAAGTTTGCGTAGGTGCTGCGCCCAGCTGTGTGTATGCCATTCTATATCAATCCATGATGTTATGAGTCCCGCTTAATATTACGAGCTGATCAAAGTATATATCATTTATGAAGTGGCAACCATTTTTTTCCCTCTCTATGTAGCAGGCAGTCAATGACAGAAACCATATGGACGAGGAGAAAGGCAACATCATGAATGGAAATGAGGGCATCTACAATCTAAGCAATTATTACAACATCCACCAACTACCCTTTCAGTATCTGATTTACTTACTTGGTTTGTGTAGCAGTAAAGAGCAAAGTCTGACTTCCTGGTGGCAAATTTTCAACAATGGCATTAATTGTCTTCTCAAAGGAAAGGTCAAGAATACGATCAGCCTATCCACATGGACAAGGAGGATGGGTACAAGCAACACCATAAACTGAGGCGAGGGCAATCATTACAATATCACCAACTATCCTCTCTGTATTGGATTACTGTTCTTTACTTACTTGGTTTGTGTAGCTGAAAAGAGCAGAGTCTGTCTTCCTGGTGGTAAGTTCTCAACAATGGCATTCATGGTCTTCTCAAAGCCAAGATCAAGAATACGATCCGCCTCATCTAGAACTGTCAACAAATTAAACAAAAAAATATTTCTTTATTAGGATTTTAGTATGAGAATTATGGAAACATACTTGATATCCTGTATTTACTGGTTTCTTTGTAATTGATAAAACTGAAAAATGAGACAATTTTGCAAAGGTAAAATAATTATCTTTTTCAAACAATGACATGCATCACACGCTAGACCACCTGAGAGGGGAAAGTGTGCTTTTGCCAGAAAATGTGTATGATCTGCAGGTCGGTTTGATGAATTTACATGTACAATGTAAGAGTGTATTTTACCACTGGCTATACCACTTCTTGTCATGAAAGTTATCTACACTTGTTTCACCTTGAGTTTAGCATTGAGTGACATAATATATGAGCGTGTTTCTACAGGCGCTCCGCTAAGTTATCGCTAAATGGATAATGGTATCTTGCCGTTATCTTACCGTTTAACCATAGGTTTAATCTGCTGTTTCCACAGACAGGTTTTTGCCGTTGGCGCGTTCATACCGTTTAAGCTGAATGACGTCATGTGATATCCAGTGTTTACTCAGAGGCCGTATGTCTCAATTTTGGCCCAGTGAAAATTATTTTTGTCTCACAAAAATTTGTAATGCTGTATTACAATTAGTGAATTTGGGGAATTACTGGGCCAAAATTGGGCCAATGTTGGAAGAAATTGTTTCATTTGGCGCACCCAATTTCCAGAGAGAGTAAACACTGGTGATATCCCTGTACCCTAACATTCCTAATATTGGTTTTAGTTATTTGCATCGTACCAACAAACATGTTTTAAAAGTGTAATTTGTCTTGGGATTTTGTTGTACCTTTTACTGTAGTATGGCCAGAATCTTGCATCGTAGGCCTAGAATTAATGGATTGTTTAATGGTTGATTACTGCTAAATAATCACTTTTCTTTGTTATATTTTGCAAATCAACAGGCATTTACAAATTTCCGTGAGCAAACCCTGAATTCGTGAATTTTTTTCCGTATCACGGAGAAATCGTGTGGCTTTACTTAATAGTTTGGACTTGTTATGTTGTTATTAAGGTTTTTTTCATGTCGGCCGTCCAATTTATCTGTTGATTAACAGCCATTTTGCCTGAATTTGCTCAATAAACGGCAAGTTACCGCTTCGGTCTGTTTCTACAGAAAATCTACCCGCTTCGTCAATGGCAAAAACCTACTCCAACGAGGTTTCCGTTGGTGTTGGCGTTGAAAAGGCATTGCAAAAAGGCGTTGGAGGCTGTTTCCACAGGAGTGGTTAACGGTTCCATACCATTTCCAAAACGGTATTTGGCTCTGTAGAAACACGCTCTATGTGACCTGCTACCACGAAATCACTGTAAAGTTGCAGCGACTTTATACTCATTTTGTTGAGTTGATAGTTTCGAGATGTTCGGTCTGACTAAGTTGATGTTCTTGTTTGCCACCACATGTACAAGCCTGTAGTATTATCCTTTGTGAATGGCCCATTGTGCCCCCATTCACAAAGGACATACAGACATACTTATACTTAGTCTTAGTGACTTTAACAGGTGAGTGAACACCAACGCAGTAGCCAGAGCATTTAGAGTGACTAACACCTTGCGACTTTACGCTGATTTCGTGGTAGCAAGTCGCATATGTGATGCTATCAAGCTAAATAAGTCCTATGTTGATTAATATCAAAATTTACTTTTCAATTTCATTACATGAGCCCATGCTCAGACCTTTATTTTGCTGCAAACACCCATCATAGTTAGATTTACAGTTCCAGAGATTTTAGTGTGGCTCGATCAGAGCAATAAAATACAAAGGAAGTAGAATACTATTATTGGCTATTTCTCAAAATCTTTATTCCCGATATCCCCAAAATAGGCTGACAATCAATACAAATACAAATACAAATCCTGAAATCAGGAAAACTGCACCCCCTCCCCCTTTGATCACTTCTAACATTTCCAGGTTGGCACATTCAAAGCTAGCCAGTAGCAAGCAGTCTGGTCCATATTGATGCAGTAATCTAGCAGGGGTAGACACTTTACCTGATGCTCTTCCCCCCCCCCTTCCAACACAATCTCTTACCTAGCATTTGCAAGTTGGCACATTCAAAGCCTGCAGTCTGGTCCCTGTGCTGTAGCAACCGGCCAGGGGTACACCCCACTATATTTGTACGGGATATCCTCTCAATTTCTGTCTGCAAATCCTGCATTAGAAACAAAAGCAAAGAATGGCAAATATGGATTAGATTTATATATTTTGAAATCCATGAAACAGATCCACAAATTTGACTGACTAACTGGTGACAACCCCTGGGGGTCACTCACATGTAAAGGTGGTACATGTATGTGCGGCGGTCAAGTGTCCCCTTTTCAGGCTCTCCGGCAGTTCCTTAAGACCAGTATTTGCATCATGCTCCAGTTCATTGAGCCTCAAACTCTGAAAATTGTAGCTCAAATTTGGAAAAATTCTGAATTTTTTTAGCTCCAAAGCCTATAAGGGACCGTTCACAAACACTTGTAAGGGGGGGGGCCTGATGCAAAAAGGGGGCCCTGAAAATTTTGACCCTCCTAAGGGGGGGGGCCTGAAAAAATGACAAATTTTCCTGGAAAAATTAAGTTTATATGCTTTTCTATGGGGTTGACACATAATTTTCATGTCAAAAGGGGGGGCCCTGAAATTTTGAGGTCTGTAAAGGGGGCCCCGAAAAATGTTCGCGATAATTTTTTTTTGCATCAGGCCCCCCCCTTACAAGTGGTTGTGAACGGTCCCTAATTTGGCCCAATTTTAGTTCACAGACCCCCACAAAAAATGTTGAAATTTCAGCTCATCAAGCCCCTATTTTGCTCAAATATCAGTTCTAAGTGCTCGAAGTTCGGCACTCCGCATGTTACGCCGCACGCTCCTACCAAAATTTCAGTGCCCCTTCTCTGGTCACAACACAAGGTACATTAAGGAATTTACACAGAAAGCATTTATAAACATTTGTATGCAAAATGTGAAAAATCCAGCTCAAGTTTCAAAAATTTCCACTTTTTGCAGCAATTTTGCATAAAATTTGCTGATTTTGCCTCCCCCTGAAATTCTCATTTCCCCATGCCCCCCCCTCCCGAAAAAATTCCTGGCACTGCCACTGCATGAACACATTGCCAAATTTAAATCTCATTTTGTCCATCAACCTTTGATCAGTTGCGACCTACAAGAATGTTCCTTTAAACTCTACATAAAGTCATAAAAGTCAATTTTCCATGTCAGTAAATTATTATACTACAATGTAATCCATGTGCAAGTTTTGCTTTGTACATTTGATGCCTTTCTAATGTGATATGATGTGCAAAACCAACAATTTAACCAGGCATCATGAGGCAAATGTTAGAATATTGAATACTCTGTGCACTAAAGAAGAAGTGTGCCCTCTATAGTTTGAATTTTGATGAAACTTGGCAAATTATACAAAGTGCAAGTGCCTCCTTGGAAGGGAGGACATGTATTTGCCCATCAGTCAAGTTACTTGGTCCTTGACACCCCCCCCCCTCCCTATGTTGAGTTCATGTACGCAACAGGTGTCTATGGGAAAAGTCTAAATTTCACACCTTATGAAAACACAACGTATGAAAGGTGTTTGCACCCCCTTGCCACAACCAGCACCTACATTTTTTTTGTTCAGTCACGGCTGGATTTTTACACACACCTGGAACTTTGTAAAAGTACACGCCCAACTGGCGAGTGGAATTTTGACCCTCATAGGTCACTCTATTTGGCAATTTTAGCCTAAAAAGTGCCTATTTTTTGCTCTTTGCGCGAATTTGTTCTACATTTGTGCCATATACATGTAGGGCCCCTTCTCAATTTTAGCTTCAATATGGCAAAAATGTTTGCTTGTTTCGCTCGCATTTGCACCATAAACTTATTCTGACGCCAAAAGGTGCTGCATTTACTATACTTCAAGAAACTTTTTTTTCCAACCCCACCCCCCTAATGTCATAAAGGAAGCTATGCCACTGTTAAGGCCCTTCACAATTGATTCAGAGTTTACTGTTCAAGATTTTAAAAATAGGACGAGGTGACTTTTAATTATTAATTATCTATTATTTTCTTTATTTAGTATTAGTTATCACAACCAATTATCAACCTGTTTTGACAGGCGTCGGCATTTAATTATTTTATTAATATGCTTACTTTTACACATAGTATAAGGTGCAGTTATGCTGTTTGTTTATTCATCATTAATATTGTTGATATGTTTCATGTTAGAAAGTAGCAAGTAGCAAGTAGCAAGTAGCAAGTAGAAAGTAGCAAGCTTCTTGACTCCCTCCACTGGCTACCCATCGAAAAAAACGCATTAAGTTCAAAATCCTCTTATACATCTACAAGTCACACCAATCTACCTGTCTGATTGTTTGACGATCTATATCCCAACCAGAGAGGGTTTACGCTCGGCGTTAGACGCAACTCGTCTAGTTGTCCCCAGGAGCAACAGATTAATTGGTGATAGGTCTTTCAGTGTACAGGGACCCAAACTGTGGAACAACATCCCTTTAAACATCAGAGTTTCCCCCACTGTAGATAGTTTCAAGAGTAACCTAAAAACTCACTTGTACTGATTGTTGCTGTTTTTAAGCCTTTTTTCAGGTATTATATGTTTTTGAATATATTTTGTATCTTTGTAAAGTGCTTTGATCAGGTTGGAAAAGCGCTATATTAAGTGCTGTTATCATTATATTATTATTATTACAGTCATTAAAAGTTATCTTAAAGGAGAAAATCCAAAATAAAAATAAAATAATTAAATATTTTGCAATTTTCAATTTTGGACGCGGGCGGTTAACAGTAAACTAAGAATTTAGTGTGAAGCGCCTAATAAAGAACAAGTCACGAGCAAGGCTAATATCTCAATGGTTAACAGTAACATCATCTATCATCTTCTTTTTCACATTTCCGGAAACAGTTTGGGCTTGTAAAATTTCTGTCGGGCATGTAACTTGCCCGACTGGCTAGTGATTTAAAAGTTAAGATCCCGCCCTGCCTATCACTATGGACCACAATAGCCTCATCCCAAAGGCATAGTTCAATAACCTTAATTAAACAATCATAGTGCAAAATTAGAAGCTATTAGACCTCAAGTTGCAGAGTGTGAGTTTTTGTACCCACATTTTCAAATGTTATTCAATGAATGTGCAAATGCATTGGGGTTAAAGAATTGTGCCCTGATAGATGAACATGTTGTGGATCCTAGTGTATAGTGTGCATCCACCAAGATTGTTTTCTTGACCTGCACAAGCTGTTTTATGGTCACATTCATATACTTTTTTTAAAACATAAAGTTCAATCAGTTTGCTGAACTTTCAGTTCAACCAGGCCACTATCACATCAATGTGTTTCACAACCATCACATGGATGTGTTTCTCCTGCAGAAAACACCAGGCATCGCACCACATCACAGAGCATGACCCACCTCATGAGTTACAGCTGGTCACTCCACAGCACACTGCAAATTTGTCACACCAAAAAGCTCTGTACATGGCTTTTACATGGTACTGAGCATGTAACCAGTAATTACTCCAAAACAATCACTAGGATCCACAATGTGTTCATCTATCAGGGCACAGTTCTTTAACCCCAATACATTTGTACATTCATTGAATGACCAAAATTTGGGTAAAAAACTCTGCAACTTGAGGTCAAATTTTGCACTATGGGTGTTTAATTGAGGTTATTGAACTATGCCCATTGGGATGAGGCCATTGTGGTCCATAGTGAATTCCCATTAATATCAGGGAACCCTTCCCCAGTAGAAACACACTGCATGTGTGACACCACAAGAAGCCAAATGCTACCATCAGAACTCTGCCCCCGATGGCCCCAGTAAAAACCCAACATTACAAAATGTTCCCTAATGTCAATTTTATGCATAAAATTTGTTGACCCTCCTGAAATTCACTTTGGTCTTAATGCTCCCCCCCCCAAAAAAAAATTAATCTGGTATGAAAGATTTAATTGTTGTCAAAACCATTTGTAATTTTTGATCTGTAGCATGTAAACCGGGAGAAAGTTATTAAAAAAACTTGCCATGCCTATGTATGCTCAGCCTTGCTTACAATGATCAAGACAATTGAAAGATAATGGACAAGATGCTATTGGCTATTCCAGTTGAAATACATACACCCCTGGAATGATGAAAGCACAGACCCTGGAACTCTATTTCCAGGGTCTATGATGGAAGACATGACCTTATTAAATCTTCCACACAGGGAGTGTGAATTTCAAATGGGGTTACCTAAATGGGTGACTCCATTCGAAATCTACACCCACTGGCATGTCCAGGATCTTTTCCGGCGGGGGGCTCAGAGGGGTTTTCAGAGTTATGCAGGGGGCTTAATAGCTAAAATTGTCAAAAAAACAGCTGATTTTACATGATTTTTAACAAAGTGCGGGGTGCTTCAGCACCCAAAGTCCCCCTCCCCTTGGACACACCACTGTACACCCCCTGCATGGGAATTAGTTAGGGTCATGTCTTCCACAGCGGAGTGTAAGGATTTCAACAGGAATAGCCCAGTGCCATTACGTTTATCCTTGGATGCGACTTGAAGGACGACGATGCTGATGATTCCGAATGGAACAACCACTACAACGACTCGATAAATGAATGAAGTAACAACTTCCATCTACCAACAAGCTCTTTATTTATTTTTGGATATTTAGCTTTTATGCGCTTGGAAAAAGTCAAGGCTATCATACTATGGCTCAATGATTTCCGTGCTTCACTTTTGTCATATTATGTGTTTGTTTGAGTGATTGGATGTTGATTTTTCTTCATTTTACTTTTTTTTCCCCACTCTCCTTTTTCTCAAGGTCTAAATTAAAAGCTTGATGTTTCTATTTGTGGAAGCGATGGAGGAATTGAGCTGATGTAAAGTTAAGATTTTGAAAGCTTTAAAATATCAATCATAATAAGCAAATTTGAAAAAAAAATGGTCTGATCTAACTATCTTTGCATTAAATGTCTTTAGCAGTCATGGTAATCATGCTTTTATATCATTTTATTTCAAGGACTTTTAGGAGTAACAACAGACCTATAATTTGAGAACATTTGAATCAATAGAGAGGCATGTTTGTTCTTATTTGTATGGGGGAGCACTCCAATAATAAAGTTACATGGGGGGTACTCAGTACAAATGGCCATACGGGGATGTGCCAAAAACATGGGTAACATTTTCGGCCTTCTGGTATATCAATAGCCCCTTTTTCTAGGCCAATTTTTCTTAATTCTTTTTTCAGAAACTAGCCCAATTTCATCTCTATGTAGCCAACATTTTTGAAATTGCCCCATAATTTAGTGGAAAAGTTGTAAAAACTTCCAACAAATTTCTTGCAAAATTGGTATATTGATAAGCATTCAAAATCTTGAGTTAGCTCAAAATTTTAATATTTTATGTTATTTTAAATAATTGGTTATGAAAAAGATTAGAAAATATGTTTTCTAAAAATTAATAGAATACATAACTTGAAATTAGTCTGTATAATTCTTTCAGCTTTGTTGTCACCACATACAAAAAATGCATTAAAACACAAGATTTTGGTCCTTATTTTCAAATATTGAACAAAAATTAAAATTGGACTTTTATTGCCAGTTAAAACTAAGTAAAGGATTAGGATTAGGATTAACTTTCAATGGAAACTGAAGGCAATAAATAAATATTTACCTGCAAAGGATAATATCTTTTGTAATCCAAAAACATTAGTGTGTTATTTTTCTGGAATAAGGAATACAGTCATTTGTATTCAGGCCCGTGCACGCAGGATTTTTGGGGTGCTTATTTTGAAAAAGTGGACTTTTTTCAATTTCCATTTTTATTTTACCCTTTTTTTTTTTATTTTTTGAAAATATCAAACTCAGTACTTTTATCTCAAGAGCAACCAGCAGAAATAGTCGATATTTCTATTGTTGTCATCCAGGTCAATTTTCCATTGAAAAACAAAGACCAGCGATTTGGTAGCCCAAATCCCCAATTGGGTGTTCTGGTAAATGAGGTGAATTTTAAAAATTTGCTCCTGTGATAGCCTGCAATTTCAATTTATATGGATTCCATGATTATGAAAACCATTTTGTCTGTCTGTTTGTTTGTTTACCTACATGTAGGTTAGTCCGTGATAAGAGACGCATACGCTTGAGGTCCATGGGAAAATCCACGGTCCAAACCTAGAAAAATTAGCTTGTTATTATAGGGATTTTAATCTTCTGTCCCTCCTATCTCCAGGTGAATTTTGTATGATTTACCCCCCTCCCCCCATCGCGGGTTGCCATTTTCATTACACCCTTCAGACTTGTGTTCGGGTTTGTTTTTAATTTGACATGTAGGCCTATAGGCCTAACCATATTTGTCATAATTAAGCGCTATACCTAAAATGTATAGCTATGCTATATACCTACTATGTAACAGTATGTAATATCATGTACATGTAGGCCTATGAGGTGGGGTGGGTGCAGAGGTGTGTGAGGTGGGTGTATGTAGGGAAACTTTAGGGTGGTACTCAACACACTTTAACCATGACTTTCAATGCAAGGCTTATTGTTGCCACAAATGTTTTTTTTCCTTAACCCTAACAGAACTAGGACTCACTAAAGCTCACTATTAAAAACGCTCTGCGTGCATGCATTCCACGGGACTTGATGACTTAATCAGACCAAGTCATATATACCCAGGGAATCGTTGGTCGGGCCAACGTCACCTGTGTAGCTACATGCTGGGGATCTTCTGCGTGGCATGCGAGGGGTCCCAGGTTGAATCCGGGGTGCCAAGTGACTTTCTTCATCTTCTCTCCTTTTCGCTCCTTCTTTCCCTTCCGATAGCACAAAACCACGGGTAGGGTTAGGGTTAAGCTACATGCATGTTTTCCCTATATGCCTTCTTAACCCTAACAGAACTAGGACTCACTAAAGCTCACTATTAAAAATGCTCTGCGTGCATGCATTCCACGGGACTTGATGACGCCATCAGACCAAGTCATATATACCCAGGGAATCGTTTGCCGGGCTAACGTCACCTGTGTAGCTACATGCTGGGGATCTTCTGCGTGGCATGCGAGGGGTCCCAGGTTCGAATCCCTGGGGTGCCCAGTGACTTTCTTCTTCATCTTCTCTTTTTCGTTCCTTCTTTCCCTTCCGATAGCACAAAAACCACGGGTAGGGTTAGGGTTAAGGTTATTTAATAGGTTTTTATAAACTTCCATGTTTAACCTGGTATTGTTTTGGCTGCTTCATTAGGGCCTATGACTTTCAGTGGGTTTCCAAAAGCAGTTTCAAACAAACACAAACAAAAGGCACCATACCCAGTCACCTTCATGACAATTAAAACACTACGTCAAGTATTAACATCCAAGTTATTCTGTTTTTAGGCAAGTAATTTTAAATAATTGATGAACAGGTTTTTGTTTAAAACAAAAACCTGTTTAAGTTAACAATGATAATGAATGGTTCTTATAAGGCACAATCTCTTCTGATGAGGAACTCAAAGCGCGTAAAGCACGAAATTTACACACAAACATAAAAACAATCAATTTACAAAGATTGGTTTTAAGCTGGTGTTTAAATAACAAAAGTCTGGGGCATTACGAAGGTTATTTGGAAGTGTGTTCCAAACAGGTTGCTTGATCATAAAACATACAGTGTAATATTTATGTTTTGTAAATGAAAGTTTTGTTTAAAATATTGCCCAATTGCATGTAAGATTGTTGGGCAAAGTTGTTTTGAGGAGAAGCAAATTTCAACACATTGGTCCGATGATCACGGTGATGATGTAATCAAATAATTAATCACTCATGTGATGAAAGATCCTCATCGTGCTTAAACATGATCAGTAGGAGCGCTATAGGCCTGGGAATTTCTTTGCTATATTGAAGTTCTGGCAACACTGTAGTTACTGTAGCCATGCCGGTATTCCTATACATCACATTTCGCCATACTGCATTTTAGAAACGCTTGCTGTTAGAATAAGAAAAATTTTAATGCTAATTTATTGCACTTTCTAGGGAAGTGTGGTTACCGTTTTAAAATAACCGAGTGAGAAGGTTTTCAAGAAAATATTTTTCCTGTCAAAACTGAAGCATCCTCTGTATAAAAGAAAATATGAATATTAACTGCACATCATATATAACGATTTGTGATACCCAATTCTGGCACATTTGATGTCGTTTATGAGGCAGAGAATTGTATTTCAATTTTATATACGCCAAAATATTTTTTAAATTGAGCGAAAATGGCGATAGAAAAAACGTTGAAAATTCCATGTATATATTACATTAGACCCCACAAATGATTACTGTTTCGTTTTTATGGTAATCTAATCTTATTTCCTGAAATAAAATTATGGGTCTAATGTGGATTAATTGTATAATTGATGAAAACATCGACATGTATAAAATAAACTACAAGAAAAATGGTAGGCCATGCCACATTGATAATCTATGCTTTTAGTATACGACGAGTTCGTAGCGCACGTGTGAATCAAAATCGATATACTATTGTGCGTGTATAGCCTCATTTATTGAACTATTTTTATAAATAAAACATGCATTTATCAACAATTGAGCGCTATTAATACACATTAATGTTTTTAAACAAATAGAATTCCAAAATATGGTACGTTTTCTGTCTTTGCTTGTCACTTGGTATGTTGAAGTAATGAAGTTGCGATTATATTTTTAAATTTTCATCATGACACCATCAAGCCTGATAGCCGAGCGGTCTAAGGCACTGGTGTTATGTCAATATCGTATAGATGTACATGTGGCTGGGAGAATGTATGTATGGCGAAGAGTGGTGTGGTATTCCTATTAAACCCAGGGATATCGATCCACAATGCTTGTATTAGCCTTAGATTTCACACATTGATTTTGAAAAATTTTTACTGAAAAAATGAAAATGATTGCTTTTCATTTGGCCGAGAAAATTAATTTTACATTGAAAAGGTGTAACTCAAAATTTAGCTTATTTCAACACAAAATTCGATCGTTTGTATTGCCTCATTAAATGACTGAGTGAGCCTTGCATAACAAAATAATCGGTTGTCCAGGTTGCTAACTGAATCAGTAAAGTTGAGAAAGAACTTTCCTGGTCTAAGACATTACTATCTAAAGTATAATTTGCAAATTATATCTTCTCTTGGACAAAAGATGAAATAAAAGGTGATCTGCAACATCCACCTGGTGTGCTCTTGTAAAACAGCTTGTCTATGCTCACCAGATTAACTAGTGGATGAAGGCTAATGACCATCACTGAGAAACATGATGCAAATCTTTCTTAATCCAAGATGGGAGGTCATTTAAGGGTATCTGAGAGCATGACCTACTCAGCTGTTGATAGGGTATATGCAAGTCCATCTTCAAGGTCATTTTGTCCAGTTTGTGAATCGAAGACCTTCGAAGTCTTTGTGGTGAATGATGATCTATGATTCTGAAAATCCATTATGTATCTTAACCATCTAGAGACTCTATGCAATAAGAGATCACAACAGGTCTGTACGAAGGATTTTTTTTGGGGGGGGGGCCTTTTGCAGGGGGGGTTTGTAAAAAGTGGACCTTCTTCCCAGTAGACTTTTTGCCCAAAAAGCATTAAAAAACAGATTTTTATGCCGATTTATGCTCATAAATTATTTTTTTGGGGGTCTTTTTTATATCGCTTGCAAATTTGTGGGTGCACCTGTTCCCATCCCCTCTGTATGGATTGCATTTTCAGATGCATGTATTATAGTAGTTTTTGGGGTTCTTGTTTGTTTTTTTTGTTTTTTTAATTTTTATTTTTTGCTGTTGTGTTTTCTGTTTGGTAACTTTTATGTTAAAGGGGATGGCTACCTCTGGCCTTACTGGCCTTTCGGCCATCTCCTCCATGATTCTTTGATGGTATTTTGATGTTATGATATTTTAGTGCGTATTTTGTATTTTTATGTGAATTGTGGAAATGAATAAATGAATGAATGAATGAATAGTCAGGCTTCATGGATGAGGATGACTATAATTTGCATTGGGTCTGTTGTGTATTTTGTTGTCAAAAAATAACTTTCCCACAGCCCCAAACATGACAAAGAAAGAAATTCTAATTTGGTCCATGATCGGGGTGAACTTTGACCGGGCTCTTGCCCCTTTTCTTGTCTTTTTTGTCAGAGGGGCGCTTCTCTTTTCTCTTTCATTTTTTGTCAGGGGGCACTTTTAAGTGCACCAAAGTTCATATTCATATCGTTGCTGCTAAACTCTACTGATATGTCATCATCATCAAGATTGTTTTGTTCTTGAGTAGAGTGAGTGACCCTGACTATTATCTTAATTATATGCTCTAAATACATAGATGAAAATCGGTATTGAGCCTGGAGGGCTTCATATCCACACACAATGAAAGTATTTTTGTTATCTCCAAGAAGATTTTAGGTAAATCTTTTCTTAATCCAGGACCAGGCATGAGAATGATCATCCTTGAAAAAACCTGAAGTATTTGAAAAAAGCCTGAAAAAGTGTGTGAAATTGGGCTCAAAAGGCCAAAAACGGGCTGAAATTAAAAGAAAGTGCGGAAATTTGGACGACAAAAAAGCCTGAATTCAGGCTTAAACCTGAAAATTCTCATGCCTGCAGGACATCAGGTCACTTCAGGTCATCAGAGACTGAGACCATGACAGTCAACTAGATGCTGATAATCTGCTAGTCCATCTTCAAGGACCTTATTGTTTCTACATTTTCTTTGTTACCAAAAGACCTCTACTTTATGCAATGCCTTATAGCAGGTGCCTACTGTTACTTTCAGAAGAATGACCCTCTCTTGCTCTGATTGACGCACACGCCCGGCCCCCCAACTTAACACAAAAGTTGGTAATGTGTGTTACCAAATCTTTCAAAGATCCCCTTTGCAATGATTTTTCATCAAATTTGCCCCCCCTTTTTTCATGCAAAATCATCAATCAATGACACTCAATTGACGTAAAATTACCGAATTTTTCCCAAGTACCCTTTTTATCCAAATTTCATGGAGAGTGTGAATTAAATACCCCCCCCCCCCCATTTTGCCAATTTTGCAGTCAAATTTTGTGGACAGTGCGAATTAAATACCCATCTTTTGCCGATTTTGTGGTTCTCACTACTGGTTTAAAAATTACCCTTTTCAGCGATATTTGATAACGCGCATGGTTACCAACTTTTGTGTTGAGTTGGGGGGCGGGTGCACACCCTGTTAATGAGCTACATAGACAGGGCTTTGTGCATGTTCACTTCATGAGCACCAAACAAAGCTTTGACCTGATTTGATGCATTATCGGCCTTTCAGAATATCGGTACGTTATTATGAATGTTGGATGATTGAATTAGCCAATCAGGACCCACTTCCTCGTTTATGCTCAAACAAGTTCACAATCAATTCTTAGTTTAAATACTGTTAACCGCCCGCTTTGTTCATCTACTTCTTTCTGCATTTGCGCCACCCACGTTGGTTTTGGGCGTCCGACAGGACGCTTAGTTTTTCTTTGAAATTCAGCTAGGGCTTGACGTGCTGGAGTTTCTTCTGGGAGTCTGTATAGATGACCCACCCAGTTTAGTCTTCTTCTTTTGATGGTTTTGCTCCATGGTTCAGTATTTTGTGTTTGTATATAGATCGGCATTTGTCATTTTGTCTAGTTTTGTGATGGATATTGTTCTTCTAAGTAGAGTTCTTTGAAATACATCTATTTTGTGTTCAAGTTTTGTTGTCAATGTCCATAATTCACTATTGTATAGAAAAATGGATCCTACATACGCATTAAAAATTCTCATTTTTCGGGCATATATTCCCCTCGTATTAAGGATTCCACCCACCAAATTTGAGCCTGATCGGACAAAGTTTTTAATTTGACCTCTCCGTAATGACCTTTGACCTCGCTTGACCTCAATTTTATTTCGGGCATATATTCCAGAGATGCCAATAGGTTATGAAAAAAAAAATCTGAAATTTGCTGAACGTAGGGGCGCTAAGCGATCAAGTATCGCCCCACGGCCGGGGTCCAGAGGCAAAGCCCGGTGAAGGAGTTGGGCGAAGCCCCCAAAGCCAGAGGGTTTCTACACATTTTACACTGCAGGAGACACCATTTCTGAGGGTAAAATTACATTCAAATGGATTAAAAAATAAGGTTATTTTGAGAAAACAAGCCTAGATAGCAGTATTGAAGACTATCTATTATACATGTAATATTCTTCAAGGCTTGTTTTCTGAAAATTATACCATAAAATATGCAAATTAGGTACCTAAGCCCAAGCAATTTTAGCAGAATTAGCACCCCAAAAGGCCATTTTTAACATAAAAACCAGTTTTAGACTTAATTGAAAAAAATGCTTCCTTCATCCCAAAAAAGTGGTTTTAAATGTTCAGTTTCCTATACTTTTGTACATGAGAGACCATTTTCCAAAGTATTTTTTGGCCTAATAACATGGCCTACATGGCTGAAATGGATATATATAATGCGTAATATAAAAACGATGATTCATCAAATTTTTGACCCCCCCCCTATTTTTTTGTTAAATTTTCAAAAAATATGTTTGGTTAAAAAAAAAGAGTTATGTTGCCTAAATTACTTGTTATTTAATGTTGAAACCTATAGAAATACTGCTACTTCAACAAAAAAATTGTTAATTTTATTTTACAAAGTTGATAAAGTTGTACATTTCATTACTTTTACTTCTACTGAACAGCTAGCAATGTATATTAATTCAATGTGTTCCTGACTGTTCAATAGAAGCAAAAGTAATCAAAATGTACAACTTTATCCAACTTTGTAAAATAAATTTTTTTTTTTGAAATAGCAGTATTTCTATGGTTTCCAACCTTGAATAACAAGTAATTTAGGGTCTATAACTTGCTTTTTTTGGCCAAAAATATTTTTTTGAAAATTTAAAAAATCTGATTTTTTTTTGGAAAAATACAAAAAATCGGAATTCGATTTAAATCGGAAGATTGGCATCTCTGATATTCCCCTCGTATCATGGATTCCACGCACCAAATTTGAGCCCGATCGGACAAAGTTTGAAATTTGACCCCCTCCGTAATGACCTTTGACCTTGGTTGACCTCGATTTTATTTCGGGCATGTAATCCACTCGTATCAAGGATTCCACCCACCAAGTTTGACCCGATCGGACAAAGTTTGAAATTTGACCCCCTCCGTAATGACCTTTGACCTTGGTTGACCTCGATTTTATTTCGGGCATGTAATCCCCTCGTATCAAGGATTCCACCCACCAAATTTGAGCCCGATCTGACAAAGTTTTGAATTTGACCTCTCCGTAATGACCTTTGACCTCGCTTGACCTCAATTTTATTTCGGGCATATATTCCCCTCGTATCAAGGATTCCACCCACCAAATTTGAGCCCGATCGGACAAAGTTTGAAATTTGACCCCCCTCCGTAATGACCTTTGACCTCGCTTGACCTCAATTTTATTTCAGGCATATATTCCCCTCGTATCAAGGATTCCACCCACCAAATTTGAGCCCGATCGGACAAAGTTTGAAATTTGACCCCTCCGTAATGACCTTTGACCTCGCTTGACCTCAATTTTATTTGGGCATATATTCCCCTCAGATCCAGGATTCCACCCACCAAATTTGAGCCCGATCGGACAAAGTTAGTGACGTATATGTTGCTTAAGCTTTCCAAGAAGCTTTCCCTTTAAAGGGAATTTTATCAAACACCCCAAACAGAAAGAATTTCTTGCCAATTTATCACCACGCATGCTCAATGCGATTAGTAAATCAACCTCTATGCAGAAAACAAAATATTGTTTTGTCTAAAAACACAATTTTCTCTGAAAATAGTGAAATTTTATATTTTTTATATTACACACTATCATCGCTTGAATATTTGTTTTGATGAAAGTATCATAAATATTTAAATGAAGGTAAATATAATTTACTATATTCAGGCTTTCCCCATGTCCCCACGCTCGATTCAGAAGTAAACACTAATACTCGCTACCGGTAGGCGAGGAATAAAAAAATAATAGATAATTAATAATTAATAATTTAAAGTCACCTCGTCCTATTTTTAAAATCTTGAACAGTAAACTCGGAATCAATTGTGAAGGGCCTTATATTCCTCTCAGCAAGCAAGTGTATTATGAAGTTGCCTACATCGGGGGCACCTATAGGACCTACATCACTGCATGTAGGACCTACCGTTTCCTCTTTCATTTAACCTAATTAACACCCTTCCTTTCATAGGGGTTTGATAGACATCGGCAGTTACCCAGGTCTTCTGAGAAGTGTTACCCCCGTTAGGAAATTGGGAAATTATTTTTATTATATTCTTTACTTTTATCTCTTTCATTTGACAGCACTCATTGGGTCATACTGTCTTGGCATTTTGAGATATTAAAAAAGGATTCAAGGACCCATATAAATATTGACCCAGGTCTTATGATGAGTGTCACCCCAGGCGGGAATATTTTTATTATGTTCTTTACTTTTTTCTCTTTCATTTGACACCACTCGGTCTATAAAGGAGCCAAACTACATTCTCAAAAATTGCTAATTTAAGAGAATAGGCCTAATCAAAATTTCTGTGATTTTTATTTAATTGCCACTTTTCGTGCCTGAATAAAATATTGAATCAATATCTGTTGTCAAAAATCATTTCGGTTCAACCTTAGTAAAATTACCAGCTATGGAAAAAATGCATGCCTATCTGCATCTCCAAGGGACCTTATAGTCAGTCAGCCAACCTTGTTCAAAAACGACCCTGGTCTATTGTTTACGCTCCCAGCGAGGTCAAACGCCAATGTCACTCATATCATGTAATAATCCCACCCAATAAACCTTTTAATATGTTTGGTCCTCAGTAGATATTGGCTTGTAATTTGGCGCTTCCCATTTTCAACATTTGTCCTTATCAAAGAAGACAGGACCTTGCTTGGGGACCTTGTTCTGGGGAATGAGTCAAGTACAAGTTGAAACCTGAGAAAGAAATAAGGGGCGCACCATTAGATTTCCAGGGGGGGCATGGGAGTTTTTGAAAAAAAAAACTTTGCCCACTAGTGAAAAAAAAAAAAAAACTTTGCCCACTAGTGAGAAAAAAAAAAAAATTTTGCCTCACTGATGAGTAAAAAAAAAAAATTTCTCCCACCCAACTTTGTATAAAAATGTACATTAAAATTGAAAAAAAAAATAACTGCCGCCATGAGTAAAAAAAAAAAATTTGGTGCTCTTGGAGGCTAAAAAAAAAAAAAATTCTGCCTGACCCAAACTCCCATGCCCCCCCCCTAAGGTGCTGACAATATGGTGTGGAGAGAGGGGGCATAGCCAGTGGGAGCCAGGGGGAAATTGCCCCCCTACCCAGAGTAAAGTATCATTTTCAACTAAAAATGGAACAAAAAATTTGCAAATGAGGAAAAAATTTGGACTTTGCCCCCTCACACTAAAATCCTGGCTATAAACCCACTGGCATTATTTGGGAACACAATTTGAGGTACCTCATATTATTTCACAGTAAAATAATGCAGAAGATAATTATGTACACAAGCTTTCAAATACGATTGGTATGCCCAAAGAATATGCTTCATCAGGCTACAATCACATCTGATGATGATGAAAGTTAGACAAGATGAAAGGTGGACAAGTAAACAAGCTTATCTCATTGACGGCGATGATGACGATGATGATGATGATGATGATGATGATGATGATGATGATGATGATGATGATGATGATGATGACTATGACTATGACGATGACGATGATGGTGGTGATGATGATGATGATGATGATGATGATGATGATGATGATGATGATGATGATGATGTGATGATGATGATGATGATGATGATGATGATGATGATGATGATGGTGATGATGATGATGGTGATGGTGATGATGGTGATGATGATGATGATGATGATGATGATGATGATGATGATAATGATAATGATAATGATGATGGTGATGGTGATGATGATGATGATGATGATGATGGTGATGATGATGATGGTGATGATGGTGATGATGATGATGATGATGATGATGATGCTCATGATGACAATGATGATGATGATGATGATGACTACAACAATGATAATGATCATGATGATGATCATGATGAGAATGATGCTGATGATGCTGATGCTGATGCTGATGACAATGATGACAATAATGATGACAATGACGATGATGATGAAAGTTTCCAGTGAACCAGCATCATTATTATCATAATCATTACCAGGAGCATCAGCAGCATCATATCTTGCAAACTTTATTCTGTGTGGAAACTTAGCCAAGTATAAAATAATTATAGATCTAAATACCAGTTTATATCAATGGATTAATCGGATAAGTCACTGCATGCCCTGCAGGAAAATGTTACTGTCAAGCCAATACCAAACATACTTTGTTGTGGATACTACGACCAACTTCCTTTTATGGACAAGTGAAGATGAACCATTATTAATGGTTTCAATTGGTAGCTTGTCTCACATCTATTTTTTGAATAAATTTACTTGTAAACTAAACTTATAAGATTCTGCACTAAAAGCTGATGGACTTACTGGCCTATTACCATGTTGAAAGCCAGTGGCGGTGTTAGGGTGGATGGGGGCAAATGCCCCCAGTCAGAGCTCTTGCCCCCTGCTGCCCCCCCCAGTAAAAACCAAAATTACGAAAAAAAACCACTTTTTGCTACAATTTAGCGCAAGATTTGTTGATTTTGCCCCCCTCTGAAATTCACTTGGCCCCCCAATGCCCCCCCCCAAAAAAAATTCCTGGTGCCGCTACAGTTGAAAGCTAAAGTTTCCCCACAAAACCTCTTGCTTAAGTTAAATGGTTATAATTATATCTTCCTCAACTATTCTTTCATCTTCCTTCTTTCCTCAAGGAAACAAGGGATGAGGTGACTTTTAATTATTAATTATCTATTATTTTCTTTATTTTAAAACTAGTGGTCGCAACCTACATCCACCCGTTTTGACAGGGAACATGCATTTAATTATTTTACAACTATGTTTGATTTTATACATATGCAATGGTAAAGTTATGTTCTTTATTTATTCATCATTAATATAGTTGATATTCAAGTCAGAAAGTAGCAAATGGGGGTCATTAAAAGTTATTTTAAAAGCGAAAATCCAAAATATAAACAAAATAATTAAATATTTTGCAATTCTCTACTTTGGACGCGGACAGGAAACTAAAAATCCATTGTAAAGGGCCTTAAAACTCCTTGACTATCTATGCTCAAACTCAACAAGTGTTCCTTAAATGTGACACAATCTGGTCAATGGAGGCCAAAGCAGCAAATTGAGATATGGTCATTTTCACGGTAAAGGGTGTAACTTTGGATTTTTAACATTTTGATCCGTAGTTTTCTAATAAAGCCACAGAATTCCATGATTTTTGGCCACATAAGTCATCTAGTTAGCAGCTACCTTGGGTAGCATAATCATCTTCGGAGTTACTGCGTTCAGTTTTAGCAGGCTTAAATGTACCTAATATTGCCATTTTGAAAAACTGTAAAAAACAGTAACATTTTTGTAAAACCCAGTGTTTTCTTCAGTTAGTTCATGGATAATTTTTCTTATCCTGAAAGTACGGTCATATGTTCAGTAAACACTGCCACATTAGATTTGATTGTGAACAGCCCTGTATTTTTGAGAACCGGACTTCGATATTTGTCGTTTCGGAGGCTTCATTTTCCGTTAACAATTGTTAACAAACTTTGTGGGTATAGCTTTGGTTCATAATTCTTGGTTATTTCTTCACTTCTTCTTGATTCATAACAGTTGATATCTTAACTTGAAATGGGTAACAAAAATTAGTTGATTTGCAAGCTTTTAAAATTTTTATAAAATCTTGACTTCAAAGAGCCGATTTTCCGTTAACTTTTTGAAGCCTCCAAACAAACTGTTCAGCAAGCTTGGGCAAATATAAATACAGAGCTCATCCAATCTATTTATCAAAATGTAGCAAAGTAGATCCTCAAGTCACTTGTTTTTAAATCATGGAGATATATATCACCGTTTGAAAATGGGACCCAATACAAACTTTCCGTTAACAATTGAAGCCTCCGAAACAAATGAAGCCTCCGAAACAACAGTAAACTTAATTATCATCTATGCATATCTAAATTGGTATGTTCCATATTGATATCTGCATTGTAATTGTTGCATGATATGTGCAGAATGTCATAAATTAAAAAAAAAATTGATATTATGGTTAATGCTTGAAAAATATACTGATATCCAAGAAAGCCCGTTTCGGAGGCTTCACATGCAAATAACACCATACTTAACAAATGGGTGAAAAAATTATCATGTTATAAATCTGCCATATCTGCGCATAGAATCATTGATTCAATACACACAAGAAAATAACAGCTTAGATGATCCCAACAGTGTTGTTTTCAAAAAACTACTTCTGCCATGTTTAACCATTGTAAACATGAAGCCTCCGAAACAAAAAAAATGACTTGCTGTGATAATTTAATTTTTGTCACAACTGAAATTCAATACTTAGAAGCAAAGCATGAAAATTGGTAATTGTGATATTTTTTACCTATTTTTTCATGTCAACTTGTAGTAGTTAGCCAAATATTTTACTTTTATGATCACCTGTGTTGTTAACTGAAGCCTCCGAAACACAAATCGCTTGAATTGCCAATTCTAAAAATAACTCCAATTTCTGTGAAACTTGGCTGGGAGGTTCCTTTCATCAAGTAGTATTTGTACATGAAGTTAGACATTTAAATTATTTTAGGAACCCAATTAAAACTTTAAAAATATGTTTAAGGTTGGGAAATTTCCATTGCAAATGACCCTTGATGTTAAAAATTTTCAAAATTGCAATTACAAACATAGCAAAACATGGTATAAAATTTAACTTATATCTGTTGACTTACTTTGGAATGGGATTTCACATGTATTCCAGCTTTCATGTCATAATTTTCTGAGCTTATGTAAAATACATTTTTTCTTAGATTTTAACCAAAATGTTATGGAAATGTCAAATTTTTTATCAGAAATCAAAAGGTTTAAGCCTTGAAACACTATTTTACTGGAATTTAAGTTGCTTCTATGCATGATTACAGTAAACAGAAACATATTTAAGTGGTTTGAAATTTTGACCCTAAAAATCAAAAGTTACACCCTTTACTGTGAAAATGACCATATATACATTGTAAAGGCAAAAATATGGAGTAAAAAAACAATAAACTACATATAAGAATAGACATCGCAAAACTTCATAACTTTAAAACCAAATATTTAGTCCATTTGTGTTTTCAGTGTATGATAGCCGCCCTAATGTTTGTATCAGAATAATTATAGCATTCAATTTCAATGTCCTCCATCACTATGGACCACAATTGCCTCATCCCAATGCCATAGCTCAATTAAACACACAGCGTGTTTTATATACTGAGCGTACGGCTTTTTGACCCGCTATTTTCCGGGCACAAAATACCGATCATAATCCGCCATCGTTACCCAGCTTGTTTCTACGAGACCAGAAAGCCGTGTCTCGCACGATGCACGGCATTTTTTCCTGTAAACCGGAAGTACGGAAAACAGATTTGACGGTTGTATCCTAAATTTAAATGTCCACGCATGGCAGGTCATGGCATATGACCTACAATAACAATTTAGTGTTTTCGTAAAATCCAAATTGCATTAATTTACCAGATGATCTATATGGCGTAATTGGCTATATGATAATTAATTTACAGCCAAAATATAACCAACTCGGCATTAACTATAAAGAAGTAGGCCTAGACATAAGTAAAGTCATATCCATTTTACTTCATCAAGTTCATGCGAGTCACACACGTGGCTGGTGTATAAATACCAGAAAGGAACGTACCTACTACATAGGCGTAGGCCCCTACTGTACAAGTAGAATATAAATTGCGTTATTTTTGCAACACGCATGACCTCGACCCGGCAACCGATCACACGGCTCATTTCTACTGCGCGGATTACACGCTTTGACCCGGCATGATCCACCTCAAGAGGTGGATCACAAAAGGCGAGCACATGACCCGGCATGACCTTTGCATCGGGCCTGAGATTGGAATTCCAGTTTCCTTTCTCACGAAGTAAGGGCTAAGAGTAAAATTGTACAATTGTGTTTGGGAGTGGCCTTCTCTTTTCTCTTTTCCTAGCTATTTTCTTCCATTTCTTGCTTTGTTTATCAAAGCTATCTAGGCCAGCATGCATATATTAGCCTACACTGGCTATCCAGGCTTGTGCATTTGTATGAGCTTGGAACGGTCCATGGTTTTCCATGGATTAGCATGTGTTCCTCACGGACCAACCTGGGTAAACAACAAATGACACGGCAACCAATTACCCAGATCGTTTTTACTGGGCTTGTTACCCGGGATGACCCGGCACGGCACGGCATGGAATTTGGCCCTCAGTAGAAACACGCAGAATCATAGAGCAAAATTTGACCTCCAAGTTGCGGAATATGAGTTTGTGTACCCAAATTTTCAAAGGTCATTCAATGAATGTGCAAGTGTATTGGGGAAATGTCCCCTGATAGATGAGCATATTGTGGATCCTATTGAGATTGCGTCAAGAAGAAACCATTAGCACAGCTTTATACACCTAAATAAAGGCTAGATGGCACAAAGCAAATTTAGCATCCAGTATAATTATAAAGCTTTAAGGGGGTACTACACCCCTGGCCAATTTTATGCCTATTTTTGCATTTTTCTCAAAAATTATAGCGCATTGGTGACAAGTAAGATATGTATATTATAGGGGCATGGACTACAATTACTGCACTGAAAATTCAGCAACTCAAGACAAGTACCGTAACCACTCGGGTATAAGCCCACCCCCAGATGGTAGATTTCACTTCAAAATGGGGGTGGGCTTATACCCGGGGAGGGGCTTGTACTTGAATTTAGAAATAAGAAAAATCATCCCCGGGAATCATCCCCATTTGTATATGCCCAATGTACCAGTAATTTCTATCATCTATGTCAATTTCTTAACATTCTAAGTGGAATGTTAATTATCAGCTGAAATTTTTTTTATTTGTTCTCAAATGTGAGAGAAAAGCATTGATTTGATTTAAGAACTTGGCCAAAATTTAGTACTGGCCTTATAGCCAAGTGCACCCTTGTTCCCAGAATGTTTTGAAAAATAGGGGGTGGGCTTATACCTGAAGGTGGGCTTATACCCGGGTGGTTACGGTAGTTATTGATTTATTGATCAAATATTGGTTTTCCCTCATTTTTGACTGTAACTCCACAACTGTTTTCTGTGCTGAAATAAAATTTACAGTGCAGTAGTTGTAGTCCTTGCCCCTATAATATACATATCTTACTTGTCACTAATGCGCTATAATTTTTGAGAAAAATTCAAAAATTGGGCAGGGGTGTAGTACCCCCTTAATAGAAAGGTACAGTAGAGCATCTTAAACAAGGCAACTGGCAACCCAGTGCCCCTTCTCAAAAATCTGGCAACCTATTGTTTGTCTTTTATCCTTGGTGTGACCTTGTTGGGAAAGAGATGGTTAACTGGTGTCCTTCAAAAATTCTACTCAATTAAACATAAATTTATTAGTTGCCATGGAAACAAACCAATCTTAAATCCTGGAAATGCTGCTTGGCCTTGCTTGTATGCTGACACAAAGCTACTCCAATACAGTTCTCTCCTTATTTCATAGAACTGGCTAAAATCGGCAACCCATTGCTATAAAACTAGCCTGAAAATGCTACATGCATGTACCTGAATCTGTCACACCAGAGAAGATACCTTATACTTCCCACAATTCATTTCTGCCCTGAATTGATTTGCTATTCAGTGAAACATTGGTCAATAGTGACAAAAAGTATCTCAGAAAACAGATCTCAACCAGATCTTGCAAATTTTGAGGTTATCTTGTCACAATGTTGCACTGAATAGCAAATCAATACAGGGAAGAAATGCATTGTGGGAAGTATATGGTATCTTCTCTGCTGTCACACATCACCATTCTCGACTTTCAAATTCCACTCCTGTCCTCATCATATACAAATCACAGGAACTTTGCCAGTTTCACTGCCCAACACAACAGAATCCAACACAGAAAACCTGTAAGCATACGTACATCCCACGTGAGGTGATGAGGCAATCGCCTAAGTGAAATATAGGCAACGCTTTCATTGGCAGGGCCAACCAAACCCCTGTGGCTACAGGTCTGTGATTATCTGCTTGGCATGCGAGGGGTCCAAGGGTCAAAACCCGGGGAGTACCAAGTGACTTCTTTGTTCATCTTCTCTTCTTTTTCGTTTGTTCTCTCCCTTCCGATAGCAAAAATCCACTCTGGGTGAGTGGGTGTTAGGGTTAAACCTTCACATCCAGATTCTCATTCACGGTTTACCCCCGCGGCAGATTACCTTCGCAGCTACACCTGGTGTAGCCCTGAAGCTACACCTTAATAGAGCTACTCTGAAGCTACTTCAAGTAGCTACACCTTAGCAAACCCCATAGTGGATACACCATATCAGAGCTACTTCGCTGTTACTCCATCCATTGTCTGTCTAGAAGCCAACTCCGGTGCTACACTAGTGCCAACTACTGGATACGCCATATCGGAGCTACTCCAAAGGTACTCTTAAGAAGCTACTCTGAAGTACATCTGATAGCTGTCAGTCACAAGCCAACCCTGGACTAACACCGAAGTCAGCTCCGGTGTACAACTGCAGTCAAACGGGTCATTGACCGGCAGCGGTAAACAACTTGCCGAACGCGTAATCGGCCGCGTACTAGTGCACGTACCTAGCTATTTTTAGCAAAGCGAACGTTTGTTGTTTTGATTAATTGATTAACATGAATCGTTTTCAGCCACACGGAGCGAGAATCACCGTTGTCGATGTCACGGAGACATTTTGTTTCTATTTAGTGGTTGTTTCCTTTGTAGAAACTTGTTCTTTTGTTTAACGACAGTACGACTTCTTCTCAACTTGTTTTTAAAATCATTTTTAATCATTATTTAATTTTGTGTTTCTTGTTATGTTTTTAGTTTTGCTAAACTTGAGATGTTTGCATGACGTTGTTTTTCTGTATTTTAAAGAAAGTGTGCATACTGCGGTTCGCGGTTCTACTTTCCCATGTTGTTTGTTTATTAGGCAAAAAAAAAAAAAATATTGTTGTGTTGCCCTCAAGTGGGAAAATGGGAAATTTGGGTCGGACGGTCGGATTTTTTTTTTTTTTTTTTTTTTTTTTTAATTCTTTTTTAAACCTTCAGTTTTTAAAATTCCCTCAAATATTAATAACTAGCGGGGTATTACGCCTGCTGCTGGTCCCCGCTAGATGAGTAAATGGGAGCGATCACTAAAACAGGAGGAATTACTGAAAAGGTAGAATAATTGAAAGGTAAATTTTATTTTTCTAAACCTGTCCCTTCTTGCATTTCCATTTTCTTTTCAGTTTATTCTGCACGGGCCTAGTTTGTTTCCATTAAAACAAAATGCTATGTAGCTTGTGATTTTCCGTTTCCATGTTATTTATCTATCTAGGCCTAACCCCATTCCCATTATTTTCTAAATCTATCCTTTCTTATACGTTTCCCTTTATAGCTTCATTTTTATCAGCTGCTTAGCTTGTGATTTCCCGTTTACTTCAGTTGTTATTTATTTTTCTTTTTTTTCTTGATTAGTTTCTAATTTTAACTTCTTTTTTTTTTAATTTTCCTGATTAGTTTCTTTCTTTCCCTCTTTAGTTTGCTCCCGTTTCATTTAGTTACTGTAATCATAAACTGTATAATAGGCCTACCCGTAGGCCTACCTTTTTTGTCTTCTTCTTTTTTTTTCTATTCATTTAGCTCCTTTCTTTCTCTTCAGTTTCTTTTGCATAGGTCTATTTTGTTCCCATGCTGCTTAGCTCGTGATTTCCGTTTCCATGTTATTCATTTATTAAGCCCCGTTCCCATGCATTATTTTATAAATCTACCATTTCTTTCATTTCTCCTTTTAGTTTTGGCTTTTTTTCTACATTTTGTTCCCATTTTTCATATTTCCTGCTTAGCTTGTGATTTCCCGTTTGAATTTTATCTATTTAATTCTGTTCTCATTATTTTAGTTTTTTTACATGAGTTATTTATTTATTTATTTATTTATTTATTTATTTATTTATTCTTTCATTTTTAGCTTCCTTCTTTCCTCTCGTATCCTCAACCCGACCCATCCATAGGCCTACCTTTTCAGTTTTGTCTTCCTTTCTTTTCTTTTCTATTTCTCTGGCACGGAAACTTGGTCTGTGCATATTATGCACTGCGTACGTGTGCGTCACATTGCTCATTACACCGACGTACTAACGCGAAGCCCCTGCTGCCAGTTAGTTACGGTATGCGCTACCACTGAGATTTGACAACAAAAAATCCCGGGAAAAACCCCGGTTTTAACCATATTTTCACTGATTCTGAGGCCAATTCTTGGTCTTGACCGTTTTCAACCAAATAAAGTGCAATGCGTTCCCAGATATTCCTCAATCTCCGTATGAATGTGGCTGTAAAACTAAACGACGATTCATTATAGGCCTAGAATAAATAATAAAATTCACGCGACGTAGCCTTAATCTCTTGGCTGCCAACTTCGGTGCAGTGGCGGAAAATGGGGTGCCTAGGGGCGAAAAGCTCGTAAGATCATTCTTAAAGCACGCGATGTTGTGCATCTAGATAGCCTGAATCATTTCTTGGCCACCTCGCAGTTGGCAGAAAACAGGGCAATGTTGCTCTGCGTATGGTTTTTAATGGAAATATTATTACGCGGTTCACACTGTCCTTATTACCCACAATGCCACTGCATGCGATTTTGCATAGCAACACGACAGTTTTAATGTTATTCTCTTAGTTACCATCAATTTTTGCAAAATGAACCTCAGATGGTTTAATGGCAATATGTACCCGATCAATGTACGAATAAATCAGAGCTGAAAGTGAAATCATCTCTGAGTCTATTCGTGCACAAGATTTAGCGACTTCCTTTTATTTATATAGATGCTTCTTCAATTAGGGGACATTTGTCAATTTTGACTTCTGGATTCTTGTTAGACATCAATTAAAGACTAGTCTTTCAATAAAATATTAATTTTAAGTGAAAAACAAAGAGTTTTTGAACAAATCTGTAAAAATCATTCAAAAAAAAAAAAAAAAAAAAAAAAAATTGCGACCCTGATTTTTCAGGATTTAGGGTCGGACGGTTGAGGGCAGCACAACAACTTTTTTTTTTGGCCTTACCCAAGTGTATTATTAGGCCCACAGTTCAAATTTATTCATAATTTATACTTCTTGAATTTCTTGTTTTCACGCCGTTTTCCTAACATTTTGCACCACATTACTGTTGCAAGTCGTAGGCCTAGGCCTATAATATGACTACTTGCAATACAGTTTTGATATTTTACATGTTTTGGTTAGGCCCTACTAGTCTTTCATCTTTCATTGATGTTATTCGCAGTTTTCATATTTTTTTTACTTGGTTGTTATTCATCTTTTACTTTGACTTACCTATTTGATATGTGTTTTTTTGTTTGTTTGAGTAGGCCGTATTTTGTTTGTTTTTTAAACATTTTTTCTTTGCTTATTATACTTGAATGATTTGTCACTTATTAAAAAGTAAATATTTAAATAACTTACTAAACAATTAAATAGTAAATAAGTAAAATATAATACATATAAAGAAATAATAAATATAAAATTAATAATAAATTTAATAAAAGCGTAAAAATAAATGAATAAAAGTGGGGTACTAAAATAAATATTAGCTATAAAATGACCAATCATTAAAGTATAATATGCAAAGAAAAATGCTTAAAAACATACAAAATCCTCCTCCACTACCCTGGGATCCACTTTTTCAGGGCAAAATACAGGGGAAAATTCCACAAAAAAAAATTACACAAAGATTACACAGAAAAACAATTTACACAGGATTATACAGAACAATAATTTACACAGGATTACACAGAAAAAATAACAACACAGAATTACACAGAAAAACAATTTACACAGGATTACACAGAAAAACAATTTACACAGGATTACACAGAACAATAATTTACACAGGATTACACAGAACAATAACACAGGATTACACAGAACAATAATTTACACAGGATTACACAAAAAAACAACAACACAGAATTACACAGAAAACAATTTACACAGAATTACACAAAAAAATAATATACACAGGATTACACAGAACAATAATTTACACAGGATTACACAGAAAAAAATAACAACACAGGATTACACAGAAAAACAATTTACACAGGATTACACAGAACAAACAACAACACAGGATTACACAGAACAATAATTTACACATGATTAAAATCACAGAAACCTGTCTATTTCTGTGTAAATCGACTCAACCACCAAATACACAGTAAAATCACAGAAACCTGTGTAACTGCCGTGTAAACCCCTACTCTTCAAATACACAGTAAAATCACAGAAACCTGTGTAACTGCCGTGTAAACCCCTACTCTTCAAATACACAGTAAAATCACAGAAACCTGTGTAACTGCCGTGTAAATCCAACCCCAACCATCAAATACACAGCACGTCCTGTATTATCAAAAAATTTTTGATTTTTACTTTTAATATATTATTTCACAAAAATTATCCACAAGACCAAATTTGTCTTGATAATTTTTTAACATAGTCATATCTTTTTTTTCAATCGGTGGTTCATTCAGTAACAAACTCAAGAGTCTTTTTTAAAACCTCGAACTCCTCTGTCCTTTCAGGAAAAATCCAAGGTGGTCTTAAACACAATCTCATCCTGTATCTATCCTTATACCACCCAATGTAACACATCAAAAGGTTGATTGCCTGGATTCTTACTTTGTTTCCGTTGTAACCGCTTAGCAGCAACAAACAGGTTTCGAGACTAGTACCATTCCACCTATAAAAATCTCCTTTGGACGAGTCTTCCAGTTTTTGGAATATTTCATCATCAGCGAGCTCAAAATAAATCGAATCTGCCATTTTTTTATTAAAATAAAGATGATCGTAGCATTTTGGATTCTCACGAAGCGCTCTTTTGGATTCTCCCGAGAGAAGAATTAGGATGGAAGCCAAGCGTATGACAAAAATTTTGAAAGCCTACAACGATGCTAAAGATTCAGAATAAAAAAAAAAATAAAAAAAAAACCTCTTGTGATTAATAATCACAAGAGGTTTTTGTTGTAGTTTACCACACCCAGTTTAAAATGGTTGTAATCAAGTAGGTTACTACAAATGCGGCGTATCCAGTAACTAAAGGATCCCGTCCAGCACAAAATTCCCACGGTTCTCTAGGTGCGCCGTCTTTGTATCTACCTTCAGCTTTTACTAATCCGTTTTTGTACCAACACGTCATGTACGTGGGATAATTATCATCAAACACCATCTCAGCCTTCATTTTTGTTTTTTTCTCGTCATAGTACCATCTCCAAACACCGCATGGTTTTTCTTCATCATCCCACATTTCTTTCCGATACTCTCCGACGCTTTTAGGTTCTCAACCCAGTTGTCATCCGTTAGATTTGGAATATCCATTTTATTTTTATTTATACAAAACAAGTTTGATTTCTAATTTTTTTTTTCACGGATTCAATGTACTTCGGAGACTCTCCAAAGCTTCTTTTTTTCCTCTTTCCAGTCCAGCCTGTTCTGCCTCTGTGCGAATTTCACGTTCTTTATCAGCAGTAAGTTCAATTAGATCCGCTCTGGTTCTGTGCTTGATTCCAGCCTTGTGACCTCGGTAGTTTTCCATTTCCCGCAGAATGTGATGGAAATCCTCATTGCTCACAACCCCATCTTCAAGAGCTCTAGACACCAGATCATTCACCGTGTTCAAACTGGACTCTGCGGTTCTTTTGACACTTTCGTGCTTTTCGACCTTCTTCATCGTTGCTTTTCCGAGAGCCACGCATGCTCCACTAAGAACACCTCCAAAATTGCTATTCCTCCGAGAGGAATGCTTATTTAAAGCTCCAACACCCGTGGCCAGAGTCCCGACATCTCCCGTTCCGCTTCCAACTGCGACGAGTCCTGCTACTTGAGCCGTGTTGTAAAACACATTCCAAACTGTTTTGTATTTTCTCCTTAGTTGATCTCTTTGGTCAACTTCCTTTTAGAGGGAGTCGCGGATTGCGGATATCTTAGTTAGTCGACCTTGAACTCCCTGATCCTCTCCTTGTGGAAGATCAGGGTATATTTGCGTGTGCTGTAGGTTTTTTCATCCTTTTATTTAATTAGTCAATTAGAACTTCATCATCCGTGAAAGTTTAAAACGTGGTTTTCAACAAAATGCTGTATGATTTCTTGCTTGGTTAAATTTTTTTTTCAGTAGAAGCTAAGTATTCCCAGTTGCTCAAAATTCATGTTGATTCCAAGGAGACTTACCAGGGCTTGAGTTCTGTAGACATCTGCTGAGACCCCGTTGATCCAAAAGCAAAGCTTATTTTCAACGTACTCGATCGAGACATGATGCATAATAGTAGTGTCCGTTTGAACGGATGCGGAAAAGAGGGTTTGCAGCGCGTTATTTAACACTTTGAACGATATCGAGTCGTCGGTCCAAGGAATATTTAGGTACATGAAGAAATTCGCAATAGACTGAAACGTCAAAGAACAAGCGTTTGCTGGGGCGTTCGGCAGGTTCACTCCCGATTTTACTGAAAAAGAGAGGTTCCAAGGCTGAACAATGAAATGTGGGTTGTTGAAGAAAATTTCTAAAGGTCTAGTGAGTCGCATGGGGTCAAATCTTTTCCGGGATTCGCAAATTAAACCCAGCAGTGATGCCAATTTGCATAGGCCTAGCGTTGAAAGTGTTGTTCATTCCGTTTTTAATTTCGATCAACTTGTCTCTCTCCAAGTCGATGTTTTTTTTGGCTCGGATGGAAACATAGTGCGTTCCGTCTTCGTTCATCCATACCATGAATCTCCCCAAAACATGCAAGCTGGTATCGTGCTCGTGTCCAATTTGCAGGTCACGCATTCTTTTGTCACAGCGTCCTCGTTGTCCGTGGGAGTTCGAGACCCGTGACTCTATTGCCGCTCATAGCGAGTTCACCGGTCATCGAGTCACCATCCTTGAAACTTTTTTGTCGTTTAACCATGAGGTTAGGCTGGTCACGGAACCCATAGTAGCTGCATCTTGAGGGTCGGTTGGATTCATCAACCCCGTTATTTTTTTCCTCCCATGTTAATCCTTCCGGTCATTCGCGCTCCAGTTTTTTTTTTGACGACGCTGAAAGATCAACATCTTCGTCAGCTATTGACGTTGATTTTTTTTTGATCGTTGGTCCCCGGATAGACATTCTTTCTTTTATTTTATCGGATTTCAAATTCCAAATCCAGCGGTTGATCGTGATTATTGAGCTTTCTCGAAGAATTTTTCCATTCTACTTTGAAGTTGAAGTCGAGCTCGTGGATGGTTCCGTTTTGTAGTTTTTTAAACTCGGCTTTTGTAGGTCGAAACAAAGTATTCTCCGAACGCGGCGTTTGTGAGATCGATAGACCCAAGAACTCGACCTCCCTGCAAAACGTCGTCGTTGTTTTTGAGATTGTCCGTGGTTGACAGCTGATTCAGGTATACGAGAATTCTTCGAGGTAAAAATTCTATCGCCCGATCTCCCGTGTATTCACCATCCGCTAGCCACCCTTCGTCGTCCAATCCGAACATTTCTCGAACGCGGTCCGGAAACCAAATCTGATACTGCTCGGGATTCTCATGTTGAGTTTTCCATCGCGGTCGTCGAGTTCAATTGAAACCGTCGATTTGACTCGTGAATTCTTTCGCGAGCAGGTCAAAATTATACAGCCCCGGACTTATTTTTATCGCTTCTTCAGGTCCCTGCCCTCCTTGAGTGTACCTCCACTCTAGTTCCTCTTCGACGTTGAACCAACCTACTCGACCCGAGATCCTTTTGATTCCAATTTTTAAGTTTTTACCGTTATTGTCTATACTTTGCAACAGGCGATAAGGTTTTCCTTTGCCGGTGCGGTAATTGTGACAAACATTTTTCTTTTATCTTTCAATAAAATGAGAACCGGAGGAGTATTCGAACCGACGCACGGTTTTAGTCTTGTAAATCAAGAAATTCAAGTCAGCAAAAAAGGAAAATTTTACGTAAGATTTCCCAGTTTGTGGCAAAAGTACAAACTTCCGAGAGTCACGGAAAAAGAGGTGTACGATGACTGGCTCTCCAACCAGATGCAATTTTGGCAAAACCAGCTGAACTTTGCGGTCTGGTGCGCCACGTCAGGATGCGGGTGTCCAAAGAACTTCTCAGTCACAAAGATCCGATGATTCGATCCGTGTTTAGATTTCACGCATATTATCAGATCAGAAGAATCCTGTCGGAAATGACCTGTCCACTACCCTCGGTGGAATTTTTCAATCCTTTGAACAACGGGATCGACACCCACGCTACGAAAGAATTTGCAGCGAATTGGAGTGTCCGCATGAGCTAACTGGAGACAAAAGTTCGACCTTTCTAACGGAATGGGCAGTTACTTTTTGATAAAGTTTTTACAAGTATAAGTTTATAACCTCCAAAATATGGACCGTTCTTACAAATGGTGGTGGATATAATCAATCGATGGATTGGAAAGTACACTTTGAATCTGACGGTGCCTTTACTGGAGTGGATAATCAAACGGATGATATTAAGTATATTGAACAGTTATTCGAACATAATCCGGGTTTAACGGACAGATCCATTCGTAAGGGTGACGGTATGGCAGCCATCGGAAGTTTTGTTCTAGACTCATCGAAAGGATTCACGAGAGCCGGGTGTCGAGGATTAACGACAGCATCCGAACTTCCACGTGGGCAATTCTCGGATCCCAAGCTCAAGCCAGATCCAGCATCCTGCGTTCCGGCAAGGCGTTCGACGCTCAGAAACAATTTCTAGCAAACGTCGAGGATGTGATCAACTCGGTCGGGGATTTTCCGGACTCGATCGACAGATACCAGAGAACTCTTCAGTACGCTCAAAGCAAACTGGATTTTGTCGTGGCTCACGGACTTTACTTGCTCCCGAGCAACATGGACAGCCTCGGGGGATCCGTAAGCGGATACAACAATTTCAACCAAATCGCCACGGATGACATGCAGATAGGGCTAAACTCAGACGTAAACACCGACTCTCGACCGAATGTTGAAGACAGTGCTCCTGAGGAAAGTCCGTTGTTTGAAACGGTTAAAAGTCCATCTTTGGCTGAAGGGGTTGAAAGTTCACTTATGGTAGAGGAGGTTGAAAGTCCGCCCTTAACTGAAGACCTTCTACTAACGCATGATGAAAAAAAGCTTACTCTATTTTTGGCAGCCGCTGCAATTTTCTTATTTTTTGGGTTTAAAAAATAAGTTGGATTACACATTAAAAAAAAGCCTTCTCACTAAATTCTAGTGAGAAGATTTTTTTTTATTTCTTTTTGACAAATTTCATAACTGTAGTGTACAACAAAATTCCAACACCTAAAGCTAATGTCCATATGTGATCAGCTAGAAATCCAGCAACAGACCCGCAGCTTTGAGACAGAAATTCACAACAGCCCGATGATCCCTGGAAGTGCGATCAAAGCTTTGTCTCCAAGTTTCAAAAGGAGATTAGCTATTTTTTTTGAGCTGATCCTTAATCCAATCGGTCCCACGTTTTTTGGCTTTGGAGGCTCTGGTGGCTTTGGTCCTGGACCCGGTCTGGTCCTGGAGGCTTTGGTTTTGGAGGTACAGGCTTAGGTGCGGGAGTGACGGCTGAAATTGCTGATTTGGTTGCTATGAGTATTCCCTCAACAACGGTAGCAATTGTCATACCAATTGCGGTTATGATTGATACAATAGTAACCCCTCTCGTCAAATCGAAATAACGTGCTAACTTGTTCACGCAAAGAGCCATCGCTATCGATAAAATTTTTGATAGAATCTCGCAAACGATGAAACGAATTTTTGACCTTGATGTCTTGGTCAGCAATAGCTTTGTCAAAATCCACAATTTCTGTTTCCAGTTCTCTAGCTCTTTCAGCGTCTTCTTCGCTTACTGGTAATAGAGGTTCTTCTTCCTCACCTTCGTATGTTGGATTAACGTAAACTAACTGAACGATCACCTTTGGATTTCAAGTTTTTTAGTTCGGTGACTTTTTTTCACCCCTTCTTTTGACAAGATGGTTGTAAACGTCGGACAGCTTTTTTAGTTGTCCTTCTTCATTCAAAAAATTACCGATTTCCTCTTGGTTTGCAATGGGATCCCTAACTAACTGTTCACCCAATTCATCTGATTGTTGAACCGATTTTGCAAACGGATTTTTACGTGCTCCACCCTGGGTGGAAGGCCCAGTGGGGGTATTGATTGCTTGACTGATACTACTTTCAAGCTGTTTGGCTAGTTGTTGTGTTTTTTTATCACTGCTAACGAAATCCTTTACACCTAGGGTTTCTCTTATAAATGGAGTAGCTCCATCACCATATTGACCTTTAATAGTGCCAAGAGATAAAAATTTGTGCGGCTTTCCTATATGAGTCAATCTGGTTTTTCTACCTTCATATTCAATAAAAATAGTATCTTTTTCAATAAACCATTTTGTACCCTTCCGAAATGTGTCTCCTTTTCTCTTAACATTATTTTTATCGAGTTCAAATCTTTGTTTTAATTTTTGTTTTACATACTCTTTCCAAGTAACGGAAAGTTTTACATTAAGATCTCTTTGTATTTTTAGAATCTCTTTTGGAGGTTCTGGAATTCCAGAGCGAATACTTTCGTCACCGCTTGAAGAGCATTAAGTCGTTGAGTTAAACTTTTTGTGGTATTGATAGTATCGTCATTGAGGTCATTGCCTTCCCATTCAACGCTTCCTCTACGTCTCTGGGAGTGCACCTCAACCTCTGTTTTTATCTGTCCACCACCAAAATCAGTCTCAGCCGGTGTACCACCATCTGCTCCCGTTACGTCTCTGACCGTAGCTTCATATTCTTTGAAGTCATCCATCTGAATGTCTTCTCCAGGATTAAAATCTGCCATCTTTTGGTTTTTATTTTACGTATAAATAAAAGATGTCGACTGAATACGGATACAAATTGAACCCATACCGACAACTTCGCAAAGCGCGAGGAGTTAAAGGTGATAGACGTAGTATTCGAATACGACGTTCGAAAGTACCATCGACCAAACCGAATTCTTACGGTGAGATTTCCTGGTCTTGGAAAAGATGATGTAATATACCCTGGAACGAAGTTTACTTTGGTTCAAGATTGCTCTAAATTCCGCCTCTGGTGGAAATCAAGATCTTAACAGGACTATCGTAAATAATCTTGGAAGAGCGATAGTGTCAAAATTGAGGTTAAATTGGAAGGACAGAGTATCTTTACTCTGAACGATGCTGATATATTCCTTTGCTACCAAGATCTCTGGAAGACGAAAGCGAGGAAAGAGAGAACGCCTCTGATCAGGGTATCCAGTCTGCGGCAGGTCGAAAAATAAGAATCGACGCTGGTGACAAAGGTGCAGATGCCAAGGATATCGCTGAAGGAAAGTCCTTCGGTGACAACATGTTTTGTATCCCTCTGGACTTTGAGATGCTGAATTCTCATAATCCATATTTTCAGTACGAGATGAAGGACAGGCTGAGTTACGAGCTGACGTTCAACAATTACGGAAAAGTCGTGGTGTCAACGGATACAGCAGCCAGCTATTCCATCTCAGATATTACCCTTGAGTTTGATGTAGTCAATGATCCTGAGCTAGCGATGAATATCAGGAACAAGGTGAATGGAAAAAGCGTCGTCATGTACGACAGAGTTATCAGACATAGCAAGGAGTCACTGAACAAGTCAGACACCGTCTGGAATATCACTCTAGCACCGCGAGCAAAGTCCATGAAAGGTATTCTGATTCTCTTCAGAGACCCAGCTGCGGATGGAGGAGGAGCCAATTACGTTCGAGATACCGAAAAGTTTTACAACCCAAAGATCAAGAAAGTTTCAACAACGCTCGACGGTGTTCCAAATCAGCTGTACTCCTCTGGGATGCTGTCTCACCATCACTTCAAAGAAATTCAAAAGCACTTCGCGGATGGAAAATTCAGAACCGTTCCACACGTAATCACGGAAGCGGGATTGGCTGATGTGACGAGACGAGATTATCTCACGAGCAAGTATGGTCTTTGGTTGGACATGAGAACCACGGATGATGACACGTTGCATGGATCTGGTAGGAAAATTGAAGGAGCTAGTCAGAGTATTCAGATCGAGATCGAAAAAGAAGCCGAGACGGCAGGAGCGTTGAACGCTTACGTGTACTACATACAGGATGCACGGGTGAATATCGAAGCCGGAAAATTGCAGAGTGTGAACTACTAGACATTCTGCCTATGGTAGAATAAAAGATGTTTCCAAAACACGCGCACTCGGCGATAATCTCAGGCGAAACCATGTCCCGCAAAACCGAGCATGTTTTAAATCTATTAGAAAACGAATATCGCGGATTTTTCGCTTACATAGTGATCATCTGTCGAACTGGGTTAATAATTCGACTTACCGCAGTAGGCAGTGGATCTTCGATAATCCCTACCAAGTATTTATGATCGATCCGGGAGAATGGTTTCCTAACAAAGACGATCAATTTCAATTAGCGATCAAGGTATTTTGGGAAACTATCGGAAAAATGGATGACTCCCAGGTTCTGTTTCTGATCGACGATAGCATAGCCGAAGAAGGAATCGACAAAAAAAGAAGCGTTCTAACAAAACTCGCTTGTTCTGGCAGACACGATAACTGCTCTCTTTGGATGCTCACTCAAGCTTACGTAGCAGTTCCCAAAACCATTAGAAGACAGGTCAAATGGCTGTCTACCTTCTATTGCAAAGATGAAGATGATTTCGTCACCATCATGAAGGAGAACAAAGTAGTTCCCAAAGAAAAGAGGGAGGCATTGAATGAAAAACTAGAAAAAAATCAATATTCGAAATTAAATCTATTTCTACATCCACCCAGAGGATTTGAGTACAGATAAAAAAAAAAAAAAAATGCTTGCTGACGTGATTTTGCAATCTTAGCCGTAAGATAAAGAAAATCATGACTGAAATTGAAGATATAGTTAACGAGGCGATGACCGTGGACGTTTTGCCCACCATAGGCGGAATGTCTACCTTAGACGGTACGGCTACACGGGAGGAACCTGTGAGGAAGTTTGGCTTAAACGGAACAGCTGCGGGAACGGTTGATAGGCGTAACAGAGGCAGGAAAAAGCAAAGAGTATTTGGGAAAGAGCATAACCTCCGCTGAGATCGATAGGCTTGATCAAAAGAGCCTGATGAGACTCTCACGCCAGATACGAGGCTCACATGGGTGGGATAGTAACCAGCTCAATGAAAAAAGCACCGTTATCGCTTACGTAAATTTGGTCGGACTCTTCCTTCCAAAAAATTTAGCGATTACCGATCGCGATGCTCTGGAAGAGTCTCTGAACGAAGGACCCTTTATTGATTTAGCTTTAAACAAATGGACCTGTGGGCTGTATCATAGTTTTGGACATATGCTAGCTCCGTTGGAGGCTATTCTGTTAACTAGCAACGGTGTAAAAAAAGTTGACTTTCCACCAGAAGCGAAGTGCACAGTAGACGACTCCCCAAGTATTGATGTATTGATTGAGATCCTGGAAACTAAAAAAAATCAAGAGGAAGTATTTATTCCTCTTGAATTTTTTGGTTGATTCCCATGGTACTTGAGCAAATTTGCTCAGGTGCTGCTCAGGTGCTGCTCAGATACTTCTCAGGTACTTGAGCAAATTTGCTCAGGTGCTGCTCAGGTGCTGCTCAGATACTTCTCAGGTACTTGAGCAAATTTGCTCAGGTGCTGCTCAGGTGCTGCTCAGATACTTCTCAGATACTTGAGCAAATTTGCTCAGGTGCTGCTCAGGTGCTGCTCAGATACTTCTCAGGTACTTGAGCAAATTTGCTCAGGTGCTGCTCAGGTGCTGCTCAGATACTTCTCAGGTACTTGAGCAAATTTGCTCAGGTGCTGCTCAGGTGCTGCTCAGATTTTTTTCTAATAATAAAAGATGAGTGATCAAGAAACCAAATCAGTAAACGTTCCGGTCCAAGGTGGAAGTGTCAACAGCGACAGCAACATCTGCATGGCCGGCAAAGGTGATAGCAAAAGTGAGTCAAGCAAAAGTCAAAGACCCAAAGAGGGTTGCCGCTGGAAAGGCATTAGCCGTAAAAAACAGAGAAAAATTAGCAAAATTAAAAGCCTATGAAGCAGCGGAAACAACACGGGAGAACCCGTCCACCATAGGCGAAACGTCATGTACACCTTCAGAAAAATCAACCGTGTCAAACTGGTTGTCAAGTCCAGTTCTTGTTGGAGGAGCGGTCGTCGTCGTTGGAGGGATAGTGGCATATGGGTATTCTACCTTAAACGGTACGACTAAAAGCCCACCCACCGTGACCACAGCGGTCAACCATCAACCAAAAGTCGATCCTTTCGGGGATTTTTAGTTACAAAAAAAAAGATGGCAGAAACCAATCCAAACGTAAAAATGATAAACGGCGTAGCGTATCACGCAACAACGATAAGCCTCGGTATATGGGCTAACTGCGTTCGTTATGAAAAAGTTCCTAAAAATGAAGCCGGCTAATCTCTCGCAGCTTGATGCGGAGGATATTGAAAGTTGACTTTGAGCGTCTTTTTCGCTACGATGCTCAGAGATTGGCTCGTGAATCAAGGAATTCTTCCGGATCAAATTATGGGTTAGTCCAAGGAAAACATTCTGTCAAGGTAGGTATATTAAAAACCCTCTTAACACTATTTGTGCTAAGAGGGTTTTTTTTTTAATTAATAATAAAAGGATGGCACTTTTGAAAATTGAAGATCTAGAGTTGGACAAAGATTACAAAGTTACCAAGATCGATGTTGAAACCGGAATTCACTTCCTCGCCAATGGTGACCGATTAAAGGTAGATCCTCTTATTTGGGCCGATATTCCTGATGTAGAGGATGAAATTTGTTGTTATAATTGGTTGGCTCTATACGTCGTAGCAGTACCGCCAGGAGGAAAAGAAGAGCCCGCTGTTTTATTTTTCCATACGGGAAAAAGAGACGTCTTTTGAAATATAAAACCGAACAATGTATGAATTGGTACGACTATTTTATGGCTTATTAGTGATTTTTTCAACCACTTCCTGAAATTATAACCGCGACTGCAAAACATTCATTTTTTAAATTTTAAAATAAAGAGAAAATGGCAATGTTCATCGGAGCCGTGTTTAACGCTTTGGCATTTTCAGGAAGCAATTATCTGTTCAACTCTCTCAGTTCAAAAGAACGCAAAAAACATGATCTCGCTCTCGAAAAACTTCAGCACGACCGAGATTCTTGGAATCTAGCGCGTCTTTCAAGAATAGATTACATCAACGATCAATTAAAAAAACAGGGTCACGCGGAAAGAACCTTTTCGGACGCCGATGACGCTGATGAGACAGTATTATAATTTAACGGGAATTTTGATGGATTCTTTTCCACCGAACCACAACTTTATGATGGAGAGTATCTCGACGAAGATCAAACAAAAGCGATCCAGAACGGGAATTAGCTTTGCTTGGACTGGGATTGCTCGGAACCGTGTGGTTGCTATCAAATACTTTAGATAAAAGTATTTGGGTGGGAGCTGAGCCTCTAATCTCTGGAAAATCGTTAAGAGTTACGGGATAATTTCTTCGTTTGAGTAGGTAGAAGAGAACGTAGTGAATATTGAAATTATTTCTCTTGGGTTTATTTTGTAAATAAATTTTCAGTATATTATCAAGATCGCATAACAAATTAATGCGATCGTGACAAAATCAACGGGAAAATTACCCGTAATTTTCAGTAGTAAATCTTGTGAACGGCTTTTGGGTCTGATCTCAAGACTTTTAACAAGTCTTTTTTACTCAGGGACTCGAACATTTTTTTATTTTTTTTAATTTTTTTAACAAACTCGTCGATCAAAATCTCAGAAGTACTCGTAACATTTCCACTGTATTTTGAGTTACAATTTGGTAGGCTTTGCACTCGCGCGGGTTCTTTAAACAACTGATTAAATTCAGGACCGTATAGACAAATCGTTTTTTGTTCTGTTTTCGGATTCGAGTTTTCATTATACACAATTTGCAAAAACAACGCTTGTATTTACTCGTACACTTCATTTTTGTAACAAATTCGTCGATCAAAATCTCAGAAGTCCTCGTAACATTTCCTAGATAGATTACGATGTATTCTTCAAACTGGTAGGTCTTGGTTTCGCAGTATTTTTTCGGTTGTTGAATTTGGTCGATGTTAACTCGGGTGAGTTCTCGTTAAGAGACGCGTCATTTTCTAAACCACAATCATAACACACATCGTCTACTATGTATTCTGAGTTGCAATTTTTACATTTTGGTAGGCTTTGCACTGCTGCTGGGTTCTTTAAACAACTGATTAAATTCAGTACCGTATAGACAAATCAGTTTTTTGTTCTGTTTTCGAAGGCGAGTTTTCTTTTTACACAATTTGCAAAAACAGCGCTTATATTTACTCGTACACTTCATTTTTGTATCAATAAAAAATCCCTTTAGACTGAATGTCTAAAGGGATTTTTTTGTTGGTTATGGTAGACTGTATGCGACTAGTCTGAGTCTTCATCATATTCCAACTCTTTTACTACAAGGTCAAAACTGTGGTACATATTCCCGGTTGTTTTGCTTTCTTTTTTTGCTTTTGGGTTTAACAAAAGCTATTGATTTACCGAAGTCCAAGTTCTCTAGCCTTTTTTTGTTAGGGTAGAACAACTCCAAACTCGAGTGTTATCACTGAGAGTGATAACTCCGGATTTTCCAACCCTGGTTTCCATGATCTCAAAATTGGTAATTTTGTAAATTTCTCCTTCTTCTAGTTCAACCCATTTCAAAATTGTGGATCTTTTTTGCTCTTCTAACAAGTGCTCAAATTCTTGCTTCGCTATGCTTGATTGTTTTGCCATTTTGTTCGCTTTTTTATTAATTAGGATTTTCTTAAACTGTTTTTTTTTTTTTTTTCAGGATTTTTTCTTAAATCAAATTTTTTATCCGATTTATTTTTTACGGGGTCTGAGCCGTCTTGGTGACGGAGCACGCGGTTCAATGCCTTCGCGGTGGATCCTTCGTTCCACTCGTTGGGTTTGTCTTTCTTTTCTCGACTCTCGCGTGCTCTGCATGCTTCGCTTCGCCTGGTCCGACCCGGTCAACGGTGAAATGGCCTGAAGTTCGTAATCCTTTGTACGTTCCTTGCAGACCTTTGATTTTGAACCTATCATCAACCACTCTCTCTTGAATTTCATGCACGGGCGAAGACCATTTTGGCGCACTGCCTTTCGTGAAACCTACTCTGTTAACGATGTGTCTAACGTCGGTGCCAGGAGTTAGATTAAGTTTATCCACGCGATTGGCAACTCTCATCGCTCTTGCCTTGTCTTCTAGACGAACTTGCTCAATGTGATCGGGGGTTGTGTTGGCTGGGGCTATTCCTATGGCGCTGTTCACACGCTTGTTGTAAGATTCGATGATTTGGGGTAAAGAGTCGACCCAATTGTTTTTTCCGGTGTGGAGAAACCAGCGTTCAAATATTGTGCGAAGCGTGAGATGGAAACGATCGATTCGGCCAAGAGGGGCGTGATTTTTAGCGCCAGAGAATTGATGTTGAATGTTGGAGGCATTCATCAGATCCTGAAATTTTTTCGAGGTAAATTCCGTTCCCGGATCGGTCCATAGGGTTTTGATCGACTCTCTGGACTTGGCGTTATTAATGATACTCCGCATGGCGTTGGGTGTGTCGGATTTTTTCTTGAGAGGCTCGGCGTACACGAACCTAGAGTTTGCGCTAATCACGGTCAGGATACTCTTGTGGCGCGGTTCACTCTGGATATGTCCTCAAAGAATACTAGGTCGCCTTGGTAGGTGCCTGGAGGTCCGCCGGTGGGAGCGTATTCTTTTGGTTTAATCGCACGCTTGGTCATCTGCTGCGAGGCTGTGGTTTTCTTTTTGGTAGCAAAAAGTATCGACTCCATTTTCTTTATCTTTAGCGATGACCCGATGCGTTTTGACAACTGCGACACGAGATCTGGCAGTTGTCTTTGAAATGAGCTCGGGGATTGTCAATTCTGTCGATGCTCCAGTCGAGGTCTAGCGGTTCGAGACACACGGCGCAGCTGTAGCCCCGCGCCTTTAACTTTTCCCCGAGCCCAGCATTCGGTAACGTAATCTTTTCGCATTAAACGCTCTGCCCTTCCTTTTGTCCACTATCTTATGATTGGATATCCTCTGCTGAATTGTCTTCGATGCCATATGGCACGGGTTCTGAAACACGACCAAGACAATATTCAAAGTTTTGCATCTAGGAATGGCCGTTCGCATCCCTCTCGCAGTAGCAAAATGGCTGTCAGAATCGTGAATGTAAAGTTTGTCACCAACAGTCTGACCTTGAACGGAGTGACCAGTTCTGCACCAGGGTCTCTTGAAGAGTTTGGACGCTTGCTCTTTTTTCACAGTTCTAAGGACTCCGTCACGTCCCTTCACGGTCATCTGACTTTGAGTAATTGCCGTGACTTTGTATTCAATTGGAGTTGATCTTATGCGTGCCAATCTTCTTCCAGGTTTTTCCAACGGCTAGATCTCCAACTCGCCATTCGAGGGTGTCGTTCAATTTGAACTGAGCCCAACGGTTCACTCGGTCGACCGATTCGCTGGTAAAGGCAACGTGAGGGTACTTCGCAGCGAAGCGATGGCAACGTGGTCCATGGGACAACTGGGATGTATTTCTTAGCAATAGCAAACGAATCATCTCGCTCCCGAAGCAGTTCGTCAGTAAAGCCTCGTCATTCCTTTACGATCTTCGAGCGCACCGTTTTGGAATTTGAAGATCGAGTCTTCGAGGAAATATCTGCCGCATTATTTGATCATAGTAAGCATCAAAGTCAACACTGAGTATTTGACCCACTGGTTCGTTCTGAGCTGGGTCACCGTTAGCGATGAAGATTTTGTCCGGATTGGAAATCATAAAATTGCGAAGCCACTCAAGCTGAAAGACAGGGTAAAAGTAGATCTCTTCAAACAGGACAATGTTGTATTTTGACACATCAAACTTGGTGTAGTTTTTTCCTCAGAATCCCTCGGTCTCACGACCCAATAGTTTGTGCATGGTTATGGCGGTGTAACCTTGTTGCAAAACGGAGTCACACAAAACATTCGTGGGACATACAACCAGCATGTCGTCTCTTTCGTTCCCCCAATGCAGGGCTAGTCTGCTTTTGCCACATCCCGGTATTTGCCAGTAACCAGCAGGGGTTCCGGAGTTCCTTCGCAAGGGCATTCAATTTCGTGACTCGCCCTCGTCGAACACAGTCTCGGTCCGATGTTCGATTATTCTTTTGGCTTCGCTGCCGTCAGTATTCATCCTTCATAAGAATCCGAGTCTGAGGGGTGGGTTGTTCGAGGTAGAGCGCGGGTTCTTTGACGATCTTGAGTTCTCCTTCCGGTAGAAGCGGGTCTTCGACAAATCTCAGGTTACCAATCCGCTGCCAAAAGTAAACGACGGGGTTAATCTTTGCCTCACGCCTTCTTTCGCCAGAGTCGTAAACACGCAGTCCGTTCTCAACTAACGACGGAGTCTCCCAACGCAGACACGATCTTGTGAAGGAGAACCCTCATGCCGTTTAGAATGAGAGCGGCAACCGGTCGATATCCTTCCGAAAGTTCGCGAATGGATTGGTCGATAACGAGATGAAGATCCGGAGCAATCTCGATATTTAAACGATCTTCTCCGTGACGCTTTCGCTTCTTCTTCATCTTGGAACAACTGACCAAATGCCGCCTTGTTGTTTTTCTTAGCCGGCCAGACCGCATACCACGAGATTGGCTACGTACTTTTTATCTTCGTCTTGAAGATCACTCTGGTACATTTCGTCAATTACGCTTAGCGGGATCAACCTCAATAACCCCGTGAGGTACTAGGCGCCCTAGGACCGTGATACTGAATACCGCAAGAATCGGCGATCGCAGGACTGATCCAGGCACAAGGTCTTCATTCTGCGGGAAGAGGATCAAGTCAGGCTCGTCAACACGCACCAGGTAAAACACCTCATCGCGAATGTCCTCGGATGGCTGAAGGTCGAGGCGATCAAACGCGGAGAACACCGGAATTGTCTTAATGTTTGAATGAAGTGGGTGTAGGCTCGACTACGTCTACCCCAAATACACACAACTCCTTCGGCCGACGCTTGATTAATCCGCATCTCGGCCTCTTCTGAACCGGTTAAACAATGCTAAGGTTTGTTCATTGTAACGCGAGAGTCCAAATTTGGGAGCCACCTCATTCGACAGCTTCTTGATCCAATTCATAACAGCGGCGTGACGAGCCTCGGACCAGGATTTTCTATCGCTCGCTGATCGCAAACTATGCCACCGGAAGCGCCCGCTTTACTCGAACGGTAACCTTGGAATCTTTGGGATGGTTGATGGAAAATCCATCCACGACGCCGCTTCTGCAAGTCAAACTACCTGGCTCGATATTGTGGTCTTGATGAAATTCTCTGATGAAGTTTTCGGGCTCTTCCCGGTGACGGCAACAATTCGACAGGTGCCTTCAAGCTCGATGGTCAAAATCTCATCCACGGAATCGACGAAGTAAAGTTTTTCGTTATTCTCGTTGGGTCGGGGCCATTTATCAGAAAGTTTCATCAATTTTATGGACGAGGAGTTGGGGTTCGGGTTGCTTTCCGAGTATTTTTGTCCAAACTCCTGAACGTTTTTATTCACGGGCCAGACGTGCTTATTATGAAGGAGAATATTAAATCCAGCGTGATTGATATGCGATTTACCGAGGTGGATCGTACCTGCATCGAACTTTACCTCCAGTGTCAATCACTAGACCCGAATACGAAATTTTTCCAACCAAACTTTGGCATGCGTCCACGACAGTTTCCAGCTCGAACCTTCGTCGGGTACAGGATCGTCGGGTCTGGCTAGTTTCCAAAGACCTTCGTAAGTAAGCAGCGGATTGGGCTTTATTCTACGCTGCTCAAAATATCTTTAAACTTTCGAAGAAACACAGTTGCCATACATCTGCCTGATTGAAATTCAGGACTGTCCCATTCTGTGGAGTCCGTCCAATGAGAAAAAAAACTTGAGGAGCGGATTTGTCCGCAACTTCTACGACATTATGATCGAAGTTGACGGGGTTGCTACGGGCTCGATTGAAACAATTTTTACGTAGGGGGTCAGCGATTCCCTATTTTCCAACCATTCCATCATGTTTAGTTTTTGAAAAAGATCCTGAACAATATCGGTGGTGCTGTCCTTCGAACTCGTAAGTTGTTTTTGTATTTTCCCGCGTTCGAACGGCTGAGTTTAACGCGTACTTTCGCTTTCAGCTCCACAAAGGCCCTGGAGTTTTGGTGGAGCGTGACCTTTAGTTCTATCGTGTAAAATTGAGAAGAATTTAGTGAACGAATGAGATCGTTTCTATTCAGAGACCGGTAGCCGTTGACACCCTTTTCTCCGCCAATGTTTTTAGCTTAGTTTTCGCCATGTTCTCGAAAGCATGAGGGTTAGCCAGCAATTCTACGAGCTGGGATTTGTTCAATTTGGTATATCCTTTGTATCCCCTTTCTTTCGCTTGACGTTTCAAATCTTTGAGCAAAGAGGGAGGTGGTTCAAAAGAGATCGTGAATTTGATCCGTGTTCATTTTTGAGTATCCTCGGTAGCCATGTTCTTTGGCGATTCGCTTCAATTCTGGAAGCGTTGAAAATGGTAAAATCGGTAGATCCATCTTGTTTTTTATTAATCGGGATTTTCTTAAACCAAAATTATTTTTTATTAATCGGAAAAAAATTAAAATAATTTTTGGAAAAATTATTTTAATTTTTTTTGAGGATTTTTGAATTTTGAGATGCAGGGGAATTTTTTCCCCTGCATTTTTTTTGGTTGTAAGGAATTTTTTACTGTGTAATCCTGTGTAAATTATTGTTCTGTATAATCCTGTGTAATTTTTTTGTGGAATTTTCCCCTGGATTTTTGCCCTGTAAAAATGAATCTAAGGTTAGGGAGTTCTGTAATTTTACCGTGATTTGAAGAGTGGAGGTTTACACAGCATTTCTGTGATTTTCTGTGTATTTGATGGTTGGGGTCGATTTACACGGCAGTTACACAGGTTTCTGTGATTTTACTGTGTATTTGAAGAGTAGGGGTTTACACGGCAGTTACACAGGTTTCTGTGATTTTACTGTGTATTTGAAGAGTAGGGGTTTACACGGCAGTTACACAGGTTTCTGTGATTTTACTGTGTATTTGGTGGTTGAGTCGATTTACACAGAAATAGACAGGTTTCTGTGATTTTAATCATGTGTAAATTATTGTTCTGTGTAATCCTGTGTTGTTGTTTGTTCTGTGTAATCCTGTGTAAATTGTTTTTCTGTGTAATCCTGTGTTGTTATTTTTTTCTGTGTAAATTTTTTTTCTGTGTAATCCTGTGTAAATTATTGTTCTGTGTAATCCTGTGTAAATTGTTTTTCGGTGTAATTCTGTGTAAATTGTTTTTCTGTGTAATTCTGTGTTGTTATTTTTTTTGTGTAATCCTGTGTAAATTATTGTTCTGTGTAATCCTGTGTAAATTATTGTTCTGTGTAATCCTGTAAATTATTGTTCTGTGTAATCCTGTGTAATTTGTTTTTCTGTGTAATCCTGTGTAAATTGTTTTTCTGTGTAATTCTGTGTTGTTATTTTTTTCTGTGTAATCCTGTGTAAATTATTGTTCTGTATAATCCTGTGTAAATTGTTTTTCTGTGTAATCTTTGTGTAATTTTTTTTTGTGGAATTTTCCCCTGTATTTTGCCCTGAAAAAGTGGATCCCAGGGTAGTGGAGGAGGCAAAATGCAAGCCTACTGAAACAAATGAAAAAACAAGTAGGCCTAAGCAAACAGGTAATCAAATTAAAAAGCTAAATAACAACCAAGTTAATGACAATCATTATCATTCTATTTATTATTTTACATAGGCCTAGGCCTACGAGTACTATTCATTTTTTTATTTAGGCCTAAATAATGCACATGCATGTTTACTTATTTTCTTATTTGTATAGTTTTTACTTGTTTATTAATTGATAAATTTATTAAGTCAATTATTTACATCATTAATTTTACTTACTTGTTTATTTCTGAACTTGTTTATGTATTTATGTAGGCCTATTTACTTGTTTATTATTTTCTATTGTTATATTATTAACATATATTTGAAAAATAATAAAAGAAAGAAAGAACAAAAATCCCTAATATATCCTAATAAAAGCATACAATAAAGCTAAATTGAGAAAATAGCATTAAATCTGGCAACAGATCATCACACATTTTTTTACAGAGTACCTCTAGAGGTACTCCGCTATAGTCTGTCTCTACGGGAGGTACACCGTGGAAAACCGGATAGGAGTAGTCCACGGATTTTTGACTCGCGTTACGGTACACCGCTGTAGTCCTGGGGGTAATCCGGAGTAGCTCCAGAGTACATCCAGTGAAAATTGGATGTGTCTTGTTACTCACACAAATTATGGATGTGTTTCTACTAAGCAAATGTGAGGTAATACACTGTAAACGGATCGGGTGACGGGTGATACCGGGTGATGCCGTCAGGCCTGTACATGAGGGTGGGTTTCGGCAAGAATCTGAGAATCCACTCTCGTAAAGATTCTCGTCAACAAAATTGCAAGATTCTAAATGGATTCTCGTAAATACATCCGTTTAACATACAAAGTTATATGGGGAGAATTCTTACAAATTTCCACTGGGAGAATCCAAATCGGCTGGGGTGATACTCCCCTAAATTTGCAGGTAATGCGGTCAGGCCTCTCGATGAGGGGGGCTGGGGTGTTTTATGCTTGTTTGGTCAAAAAAGTTCAACATTTTGGAAAGAAGGTCCACTTTTCACAAAATTACCCCCCCCCTCTCGATGAGGGGGGCTGGGGTGTTTTTATGCTTGTTTGGTCAAAAAAGTTCAACATTTTGGAAAGAAGGTCCACTTTTCACAAAATTACCCCCCCCACCCGAAAAAGTTCCACTTTGTAAAATTTGAACCCCCTCTAAAAACATTTTGTGTACGGTCCTGGACCTCATCGTCACTTTGACTATGACAACCTACAATGCATCATGCATGATCCAAATGTGACCAAAAGCAGCTTGAAATTCGCAACAAAAAGTGTTGCGGTACTTCCAGTCTCCCCAGTATAGGCAGTCAAATAATACTTACATCACATTGTACATACATTGTACAATACATAATAAAGCAGGAAATCGTGACTATCATACATGCTAATTGATAATGACAATGAACTTTTAAACCCCGTATTTAAGGTCACTGACAGAAAATACATTTTTAATTGAAACAAAATAAATTCATTTCAATGCCAAAAAGAAAAAAACAAACACATTTTTAGTGCAAAATAAGAAGCCAATCAACAGTAATTTGAAAATCACATTTGGAATTGACTGACCACGCTTTCTTCTCCAGACACGTTTGTTAAGACCTTTCATAACCCAGATTTCCACAGAAATGACAACAAAAAAGACATAATAATAACTGCAATTAGGCTGTTCCAGACTGTTCGCTACCCATCATTTGAAAAAGATGACAATTTATGATCACTGCACAAATGACTGTCTATAGACACTTATAGGATTTGACAAAGGGTGTGGGTAGGAGGGTGTGGGTAGGAGGGTGGTGGGAGCGACTCCCCCTCAGTAAAAATTTGTTTCTGAAAACCGAAAATTGGGATGATTTAAGGCCAATAATATATCAAAACAAAGTTATGGGTGTCTCCCCCCCCCCCCCCAAAAAAATAAATAAAAAATTGTGCACATGAGGCCAAACTGACACCTGTTACATCATCCAGTTTACAAACTGAATAGAAATAGTGTCAGCATGGATGATTTAGGACTATACGCTAAAAAGTATGTTCAGTACTGGTTGGGGGGGGGGTTTACACATTTTTATTTTTATTATTTTCTATTTTGTTTGTATGTTTGTTTGTTCATCTATACAAATCATATCAGAGGCTGCTTTATAGAATGTTAGTTTAGCTTTTTGGTACAAATACATGCTTTCAGCCTGTGAATGACTTTGCATAGTCTAACAAGTAACATCTCAGAAATGGGAGTATGTTTAATGTCTGGAACAGCCCGTTAGACAACGGTCCTAACAACCTATCTAATGATGGCCTACACTTTGTCCACCTACATGTATGATCCATTACACACTTTGTCGCTAATTAATCACATGACCATGAAGTTCAGGAATATAAATTAGTCTTGGTAGACAATAAATTTTAAATATTGTTATAATTACAGGTATAAGATGTCTGTACATGTATAGTGCAGTTTTTATAACGTTTTCATCCAATATGTATAGTCTGCTGTGCTCATTCGCAGCGGCGGCACCAGGAATTTTTTTCGGGGGGCATTGGGAGGGAAAGTTAATTTCTGGGGGGAAAGTTAATTTCTGGGGGGGGCAAAATCGACAAATTTTGCACAAAATTGCCATAAAAGACAGAAATTTATGTAATTTTGGGGGTTTTGCCTTAAAAACTGGGGTGCAAGAAAAATATAAATGCCCCCAATATTGCCCCCCCCCCCCCGTAGCGCCGCCACTGCTCATTCCGCCACTGTCTGGGTTGACGACTAAGGAAACTATGTGGGAAAAAAGTGGCAGACTTTGCAACAGGATTCTTGTGGCATAGAGCATGCGTAGTTGCATCCAAATTGACCTTTTGACCAAGTTTGTCGTTTTTAGATCTTCGGAAAGCGATCTTGTCACAACAGCGCAGTACAAGGGTGCTGTACATGGATGCAGCTAGTCAGTCGCTCTATGGCGCACAACAAAAGTTGTGAGAGAATATATTCATATATCAGTATTATCAGTGAGATATATACTATGTCTATCAAAAATGTACAGCAGGGTTGTTTTTTTGAGAGAGACTATACATGTCAAAATCTTTGAGCTTCCAAAACAAAAAGACTAACAAAGGCCCTTCTTGGAACAATGTGCATGTGTAGCATGCAGAAATTTGGTATTTTACACTAATTTAGCCCATGATCGGGGTAACTTTGTTGGGAAACAGGCTCCTTGCCCCCTTTTCTTTTGCTTTCCCGATTTTTTCGTCAGAGTGGCACTTTTCTCTTTCACTTTTTGTCAGGGGAGGCACTCTGCCCCACCTGCTGTCTATGCTACTGACCCTTCGCCAGACCTTCCCTGACCAGCCAGACTGTTGGCTGACTCCCATCTCCTTTGTCCTTGACTCCTTGAGTACCTGAAGCCTCTAAGGTTACACACTGGCCTCATTACTGAATGACTTCATCTTGATTGTGGCACTGTCCTTGATTATCTCTAATTGGGGGAAACATTGATTTACATTAACCTGACCATGAACAGGTATTCAACATGACTAGATTATATATATATAGTCACTTAAGGTGACTTGCTCGATTCATGGTCTAGCTTCATGTTCTTCACAAGCACATGCAGCCAGGGTTCTTATATTGGAGCAAGTTGAAATATTTACCCCTGTACAACCAGGAAAGTGACATTTTACCCAAACATTTATAGGTTTTTGTATGATAATTCCATAACAATAGGTCGTAGATAGCACAAACTATACATTGTTTTAATCCTTGTGATCAGACGAGTAATTTGGTAGGTCTTTCAACAAGATCGGAGCATTTTCAATATTTTACCCCTGTATGACCTTCCATGACCTCCAGCTGTCGGTCACCAGGGGACTAGCTGTACTATTTCTACTTGCCTTTCCTCCAATGATGAGTCCAGCAGAGAAGTCGTGCTTCTTGCCAACCTTACATAACACTTCAAAGGTCTGGTACGCTAGCTCTCTAGTTGGCGATATAATTAGGGCGCCAAGTCCATCTTCTGCACTCCACCGACTTCTAAACAGACATTCCAGGATCTGTAAGTTAAAAAAAAGGTAAAGGAAACAAACTTGTATACAAGGGGGTATCAAAAGTTTTGAAATCACCCAGAAGTGAAGGAGCTATATCGATGAAATTTTGTCAGTGTAATCACTGGTCCGTATGTACATTATGGTGCAATAACGGTCTCATAAGAGGCATGCTGGTGTTTAATACCAGCGTTCAGGAACTCAATCATCACGACATTTGTAAACAAACCACTGACAGATGACGTCAGATGCACATAGTCGTTTTAATTCCGTCTTTGATAATAACATTACTTACAGGTACAAGAAACGCCAGTGTCTTTCCTGACCCTGTCTTTGCCGCAGCCAGCACATCATGCCCCTGGAGAGTCGTGCCAATGCTCATTCGCTGAATTTCAGTGGGAGCTTTGAAGTTGGCCATGCTCAATGCCATACGGGTCTTGCTGCATAATGGTAAATCTTCAAAACTGGAGATCTCTGATGGATTTATCTACAAGGAGAAAGATGTTTAAATAAATACTTATTAAGCTTGTTTGAGAGAGATAAGGTATAAAATACAAAGGTAATATGTGACGTGTCATGTCAAAAGGAGACACTTTTGGGCAGGTTATCAATATAGAGATATTTTGCTCCACAACGCTGTTTTCCCCAATGAAATCGGACATTCCTAAGCGAAGATATTGAGTTCGTAAGTTATGGTATTATAAAATTGGAAATTGAGATATCGGCCTTTAAAATATTATTGACAATGTTGAGAGTAAAATTACCTTGAAACATGTCTCAAAAAATGATGCCAGTTACATTCCGGTCTGAAACTATCAGACAATATTTTAAACATTAATAACGTCACAAATTCGCAACAAACTCAATTTGTGAAAAAATCACCCCCGGGCAGATTTTTGGATATTTCTCCATTTACGATCCTGCCCAAAAGTGTCTCCTTTTGACATGACACGTCACATATGTTCAAGGCTTACTTATTTTCTCCACGGTGAAATCTGAGCTAGATTATTACGAGCTCGGCGGTGACGATTTTGTGATCTCCGACTCCGTTATATTGTTCATGAATGGTTCAATCAAAGCTAGGCATGTTTATAACGTTCGATGGAGCGTGAATGCTTGATCCAGTGGCTAAGCTGCATCGAGCATTTGCAGGGTTTCAAATTTGAGGAGAACCCGAGAACCGGTTCTCCTGAAGGTTCTCGCTGGATTACAACTAGGAGAACCAAAATTGGTTCTCGTAAGCTTTCAAGTCTCAGATCACATGTTGTGTTATATTTGATCTTTCTGCAGCAGAATATAATAGTGCAGGGCGATATACTAGTATTCAAAAATTGTATTCATAAATTATTGCTCTGGTAGTTAATCTGCATCATCATCTATCCCTTGTTTCAAGGCAAAAGTTAAGTCAGTGACAAAGGCAACACTGGCCGATTGGCCTAGTTTAGAACTAGTTTTAAGTTTCAGCATTGTTGTGAAAGGGTTGTGACTAATTTTCTCATATGGTCGCATGTCACAAGTTGGGTACAATTTCCATTACATGGTCAAAAATGTCAAAAAATGTATTTTTTGATATGTTGTATATATTGACAACCTCTAATAATTAACACCATTTTTAACCTGAACACATGCTTAATTTTCGAGATAATGCTTAATTACTAATTAATTTATACACAGGCGTCTATGTAAATCTCAATTTTCAAATACGTTTTTCTCAAATCAGACCTCAATTACAAAAATGACTGTAAATTTTTTATTTTATGCAAGAATGTCATCAGATTTGGACGATATGTTCTCAATACATTAATGCTTCAAATGAACTATTTAAAATAATTGTACGTATGTTAATTACATTGTGAAGGTCAATGACCTTTTTACAAGTAATTAGCAAGACGGTTATTCTATTATTGAGGAAATGAATATCAAAAAGAGAAATGTACATTAGCATGTTGCTAAAAATACTGAAATTCAACTAGGATTTCATCAAAAATGAAAAAAAAGGAACATATAACCCTTTAAGGTGGTACTACACCTTTTGATAAATTTGTGACTATTTTTGCATTTTTATCAAAAAATAATAACACACTGGTAACAAAAGTGTATATTAAAGGGGTAAGGAATCCAGTTACTACACTTGAATTTCAGTGACTCAAGACAAGCGGTATGTTATTTATGATAAGAAAAGAGGTACCGCTAGAATGTATACCTCATTTCTTAACATATATAATGAACCCCTTGTCGTGAATCACTGAAATTTCAGTGAAGTAATTGGATTCCTTACCCCTATAATATACATAACTTTTGTTACCAGTGTGTAGTTACTTTTTGAGAAAAATGCAAAATTATTCCAAAAAAATTTATCAGGGGGTGTACCACCTTAAGTAGTCAGTAATTGTTTTAAGTTGTACAAATTCAACATTCAAAGCTGTCAATACATCATACCCTCTCTAGATTTGAACAAGTAACCAGTAGTTTTGACATGCTGACATGTGAATTTTCACATCTAGGCCATATTGCACACTCCCGCATCCGCCTGCTCCACATCCGCCTGCTCCTCCACCCTGGCATTTTCATTTCAACTGATGTGATTTTTTTTACTGAATAATGTATAGTTATATGCTTCAGTAGACTGAAAGAGTATAAAATAAGGCTTAAAATGAGGTATCAACCAATGCTGTAGGATATGGGGTTATGGAAAGCCAATCAAATTTGTAACACAATTTTCAGAAAAGTGTAATCCCTCCACCCTTTTTGCATACCCAACTTATGACATGCGACCATATCTCATATTCCTTGATCTCCTGTATGAATTTGGCCACATTTGGATCGAAACTGACGGCACCAGCCTTTCAAGTACATACCCACAGGGCACAGGCACATAGCCACATACAACTTTTCCCTATTTATAGTAAGATACCTTGATTAAGATAAATGTGCAGAACTATTCCCGTCTATTCCCCATTTACAGTCAAGGGGAATCCACTCTTTTCATTTCTTAGCATTTAAAATTACCTTGATTAAGATAAATGTGCACATTCCCTGGGGCACATTCAACATGATTATAATTACCCGACTGCAGAAGTGTTCTGGGAACTATTCCCGGGGATTCCCCATTTACACTCCAGGGAATCCCCTCTTTTCATTTCTTAGCATTTAGAATTACCTTGATAAAGATAAATGTGCACATTCATTCAACATGAATACCTGACTGCGAAAATGTTCTGGGAACTATTCCCGGGGATTCCCCATTTACAGTCCAGGGAAGTCCCCTCTTTTCATTTCTTAGCATTTAAAATTTCCTTAACATGTTTTTTCTAGATTCAGGCCTCTTAAAGATAAATGTGCACATTCAACATGATTACCGGTACTTGACTGCGGAAGTGTTGCCTGTACTGTTGTTACACTGACAAACAGCTTTGATTTTTGTCACACTTAATAAGTTATCTCTACTAAATAGTTTTTTTAATCAGGTAGGGGGCTACATAGCTGGGGCGTGTGTGGGCTTAATTACACGGGATTTGCACCCACCCCAATTCACCTAAAATGACATTGGTGTGTGTGTAAAAAGCATGTTAAAATGTGCCCAATAAGCAAGGCTGGACGCAAATTTGTGCGTCCAAACGCAAAATTGTATTGCTGGACGCAATGTTCAACAAATTTCATCAACCCGTTGCGTCCAGTCGGACGCAAGTTGATTCAGCCCAACAATGAGTGATTATAAGCTTACCAAATTTGTGTTTGCAACGATCCTATTTTGTAACTTAAAAAATAACATTTCACACCTCGATCGTGCATATATTAATATCAAATTAGCAACAGGCCAATCAGTATAATCAGCATTATTGACCTTATTTTGTAGTCTTCTACGCAACCAGTTTGGTTACTATCCCTCCATGCAAACATTTTGAGGAGGGAGCGGAACCAAACTGGCTGCTGTGGAGACTATGTATTTTGCGAACAACTTCCGGGGGTCAAGTCTGACTGTCAATGGAAATTCTTTCGGCAAGGTGACATGTGAATCACTTATTAAGCTCAACACGAGAGCGAAATTACAAATTTCTTAATTATTGTACAGTGTCAGCAAGTTTCCTGCTCATCGCGAATCTTGTTTGCATGGACAACAGAAATAAATATGACCGACCCCCGCATTTATGGTTCATCCCATTAGTCTTCAACTGCTACGCACGGTCATCGAATGAGAAATGGCCATTTCGTTCCACTCGCTAAGTGATAGCGATTTTTTTTGAGCCAATGAGGTAGACCACTTTTTGTTGCGTTGGAAAAAGCGCGTATCTCATTGGTCAAGTACTGATCGGCGAATGACGGCGATGGAGTATAAATTCAGCTTAGCCGCGCCAGGCCTCCAGAAAATTTTCTGCTGTCTGGGAACTTAATGACAAGTGCTGGAAATTTTCTGTGAAATAATTGAAATAGGCCTATGTGCGCGTAGCGGACATCACGAGCGCGAAGCGCGAAGTCCTAACGGCCGGGGTCCAGGGTTTAGAAGCTCTCAGGGTTTAGATGCTCTCTCGTGCAATCTGAGCCTTATTTTGGAACAGTTTTCTATCAAAATTTACATCCTTTTTCACAAAAAAACACAACTTAAAATTTCAAAGTATTAGCCTACTGTCAAAACTCACAAATTTCCAACAATGTTGTCATTTTTTTGTCGTAAGTCATAGTACATATATATAGTATATGATAGATATAATCACATCTAGGGCTCAACCGATTATTGGATGTCGGATGTCGGTAAAAAAAATTCAAAAAACAATTTTTTATTTATTTTTTAACATTTTTTTAGAAGTATTCTGCAACTTTGAAGAACCACTGGACCTATTCTGAAGGGCTAGGATTATTCACAGATAATTTGAAGAAAAAAAATGGGAAAAAATGACGAAAAAATTACAGTTTGTTATACTTAATATGCACATATTAGAAATGCATGGAAAACCAATGCATCTATAATATGTGATAGATGAAGAAATAAATTAGGGGTTCATTCATATATCTTCATGACTAAACGATTGTTTATGCCCGAGGGCTTTAGCCCGAGGCATAAACAACGCTTAGTCATGAAAATATATGAATGAACCCGTTCAAGAATATTCTGCTTGCTGATATTTTTCTCCAAAACTAAAAATACCATCATTTTAAACTAAAAATTACCAGTTCCTTATCATTTTTTAACAGTTTCTCCATCGCTAATTGTAAGAAAACGTTTACTTGCTCAGTCCATCGTGCTTGGAGGCGCGCGAACATCGCGTACATCACTCGCGCTTAGCGTAAATAGCTCGCGAACATAGACGCCTAATATCCTACTCATGAAGCGTCCATCAGTTCTCGCGGCTTGTTTATGATCGAACGCCGGGCATAAACGTTGTTTATGCCCGCCTATCTACCAATCACGCATGCTGTTATATAGCGAGTATGTATGAACATTAGTTAAGGGGGTACTACACCCCTGCCCAATTTTGTGCATATTTTTACATTTTTCTCAAAAATTATAGCGCATTGGTGACAAGTAAGATATGCATAATATAGGGGCAAGGACTACAACTACTGCACTGGGAATTTTATTTCAGCACAGACAACAGTTGTGGAGTTACAGTCAAAAATGAGGGAAAACCAATATTTGATCAATAAATCAATAACTACTTGCCTTGATTTGCTGAATTTTCAGTGTAGTGGTTGTGGTCCTTGCCCCTATAATATACATATCTTACTTGTCACCAATGCGCTATAATTTTTGAGAAAAATGCAAAAACAGGCACAAAATTGGCTAGGGGTGTAGTACCCCCTTAATGGTTTGCATATACAGGATAACAAACTGTAATTTTTTTACCTTTTTTTTTCCTTTTTTAAAATTAACTGTGAATGATCCTGAAATTTCATAATAGGTCCAGTGGTTCTGGTTCTTTTTTTTTTTTTTTTGCAATTTTTTTCTGTGACCTCAGACCTTTCTGGGAACGCCGTTCCTCATGTTTTTGGAGGCCTGAGCGGCGCATGCTTCATATGCCAGTTTAAAAGTAAATACTCGAGCATGCGACGAGAGAAACTGCGCTGAAAACGTAACTACAAATTGGTTTTTTTAAGGAATGCATTGACGTCAATTGTACACCCAAACCTCGTATTATATACAAGCAACAATTTGGAGTGGTTCGTATTAATGCAGGTGAGACAAATTCAATAAAAAGTGACATAAATACGGTGAAATACCACCATGGACCATTGTAACCAGTTCAGTCGCTATACAGATGTTGTATTGCGACTGATTATTCGGTCTATAATTTGTCATGGAACTTCAGCATATTTTATCTGAAATCTGACTGGATGACAGGGCCTGCATGCAGTGTTCGAAATAGGAAAATATGGAGGTTGTCCCGAGGACAACTAAAGCATGAATTCTGCTTGTCCTCAAAAACATTTTGGTTGTCCCTGACATGTTTTTGACTGCAAAGAATCCAAATAGTGGTTGTCCAGGGGATAAGTACATAGCTCAATATGATTTTTGGACAAGAGGACAGAGGATAAGTGCTTATTTCGAACACTGCCTGCATGTATGGTATGCATGGTAGGATGACATGCAATCACTGACCTATATGCCTGGTCGAGCACCCTCACAGACCCGAACGTAGTGAGGGTGCTTGGTATATCCGCCATGTTTCAAATCCATATGGATGGCCAGCATAATGTCACGCAAATTTAAGCTTTATGAGAAGCCTATTTTGGTTGCAAAATGAGAACACAGAGTGGCTTATCTTTAACCCACATTTTCAATCTCTCATGCCAGAGGTTAAAATAAAACGATCCCTAACTAATTATCAAAAGATCGTAAATTTAATTTCTTGAAAGCGTGCGCGTAAAGCGATTTGTTTACAAGTAACAATCCTTGTTCCGACACCGATACCGTTCATTCGGTTTCATTCGGCAAACCACGTGATCACTCAGGTGAACTAGGATTGGACGATAGATTGCGTTAAATTTTATCCAGGTTACCGGGCCATGCATAATGGCGATACTCGAGTCTTGGAAATATTTTTCAACCACGTTGCAAAATGATCGGAAATACACCATCAAGGCGACTCGATCGGTAAGCATCATTGAAACTAAGCAATATTAAGTATTTCTTCTTTTGATTTTTTCGATAAAATTGTAGTTTACAGTTTTGATTAGTTTGATGAGAGTGGATTTCAAAACCAGTCCACTAGTAGACGTTGTAATTGACAGTTTGACATTTCTGCCGGAGGATAATGTGAATCCATAAGATGTGGCGATCAATTTCACGATTAAAATCTTTCCTTTGGGGCGATTTCCATTTCTTGCTATCATTTAAAGGCTGAAAGCATCAATACTAAAGATAGGCTATCAGTCGCTTGTGCAGATATATGTTAACATTGGATTCCATTTCTTGTTTATTGTTCACTGTATGGAAAAGCCTGTTCTGTCTTATCTTGTATTGGTTGTATTTCCGACGCATATCACTGACCTATCCCTAAAAGTTGTTGCATGTATCTCGCCCGTTCCGGCAGGAGGGTGAAGTGCATAGGAACAATGCCGGAAACTACGTCACGCTATTGTTCGACCTAGGCTACATCATTTTTAACCCCTTCCGTTTCCGTTAATACAGCTTTAGTCTCCTCCACCTTCGCAACACGGCACGTGGAATGTCTGGAATCACACTGACGGCGGAGGAGAATACTAGCTGGTCAGACAGTTTAATTTTATCAAGCATATAATACCTGAACAATCACCGTCATTTGATAGATTTACTACAGAATATAATTGATTATTCAAAATATAATTTTAATATTGTAAACCTGTTAACTTGTATATTTGTGTACTAAAGTATAAGGACACGTGAATAAAATCATGTCGAAGACAAAATGGCCGCTAATCCGCCTATTGTCTAGACCTAGGATACATATTTCAACAGAGGGCAGCAGTCTAGGATGCCTATCCCTTTGTCTATTATTCCTGGTTCCGGGTTCAAACCCCATTGTAGTATTCTATTGTTAAGCGGCTATAGGGTGATTCATCATTTACTTTGAATGAGCGGTCTCACACATATTTTGTTTGAGGATAGCTGGATCAACCTCCTCTTCCTTACATCTTCTCCAGTTCCAATAATTGAAACTCCCGCTCCGACCGGGAGTTCCAACAGGTGCTGTGTATGTGTTTGTATGTGTTTAATGTGCATTCACATACACACTTAGCCGTCGGTTCGAAGAAATCGTTGCTACACTCCAAAAATGATTGCAAATTACACATTTGTAATCATTTTTAACCACAAAATATGATATGAAAACACAGGTGAGCAATGTATGAATATATGGAGAGGTGAAACAGGTTATTAATTGTTGTCAATATTAAGATTTGCGACATTTATAATGAAAATAATTAACACTCTAGCCACCCTATGGCACCTTCTACAACTCGAGAACAAGTCCTCAAACGTTCGAAATTTGTAGTTACTACAAGTACAACTGCATCTTCTCTGATAATCCCCACTAAGGGGCTGTGCAATAATTATGAGCCCTGGGGGAGGGTAAAATTGGGGGGGGGAAGAAATTTTTGGCGAGACGAAAGGGGGGGCAAGCAATTTTGGCAAGCCGAGAGGGGGGGGGCAAGCGATTTTTGGCACGCATTCACGGGCACCTTTTAATGCTTAAAAAGGCTTAGGAAAGCGGCACGGAAAGCGCTTAAATATGCAAATTTTCCTGCTCGCTGCACTCGCAACATACATCTAGACCATTTAAAGTTTGGAATTTGGGATCCCACAAATTTGGCATGTTCAAGGGGGGGGGCAATTTTTGGCGGGCTGAGAGGGGGCAAGCGATTTTGGCGGGCGAGAGGGGGGGCAAGCGATTTTTGGCGAGCCGTTCAGACATTTTACCCCCACCCCCCGGGGCTGATAATTATTGCACAGCCGGGCCTAAGTAGAGGCGGGCTCGAGGCGGGTTTCTTCTTCGTCTTACGTATTAGTATTGTTCTCCAAAAAAACCCGGAAGATTGTCGTCTGGCGCTCTACCTGAAATAGAGCAAGATAATGTAAATGTAAACCTGTATTTTAGCTAGAGTATCTCGAGCTATGTCTGGCATAGATTACAGTGCACACAGCTGTTGAATTCAACTACCATTTTAGCCTCTAGGCATTTAATTTACGGTAATAAGCTTATATTCGTTTTCTTACAACCTACACTTTCATAACGTAATTGGAGTTTCTTAGCTTCCTCCGCTTCTAACTGCCATTTCTTTAACCTAGGTCCTCGTTGAAATCCTTTCTTCTTTCCGCCAAATTTACCCGATTTTCTCTTTCTGTTGTCGTGTTTTTCCTTCGCCATGTGGGATGCCATTTTAAATTTCTGCAACAAACATCCCCTGCACTGACTGATAGACACTGTCAGTCCGGCGCGTAGATGAGCTACTGTAGCAGAGACTATTTTAGTTTTCACCCACAATGCATCTGTTTGGACTGATTTTTCGTCGTCTGCTATGGTTAGGCCGTGTAAAATTAATATTTTGGTTCTCGTCCCCTCCCTCCTCAATTTCTGGGATTTGTCAGATTTTTTTGATTTTTTAGATTTTTCAATTTTTTAGACTTTGGAATGATTTATGAAATCTTCATACATATAAATAAGTTTATTAGAGAACAAGCATCACTTCCAAGTCTTTTTGTGGTAGGCCTACTCTAGGGGTTTATCCTCAGAATCTCACATTTGAAAAAAAAAAAAAAAGGGCCTCATCGTTTCCTCGAGCACTGTTGAGAAGACCGAAAACTACTGACAATGCTAATTTTACATTGAAAAAAAAAAAAAAAAAAAAAACACCTCCCTCCCTCATCAATTCATGAAAATCCTCTGGACGAGAACCAAAACATTAATTTTATGCGGCCTTATGGTATTCAACCGGGTATTCAACTTGACAGGTAGCTACCATTCAGGCCTACCAGTGTTGTAGGTCTCGGTCTCGAGACCTGGTTTTGCAGGGTCTCGGTCTCGGATGTCAAGGTCTCGGTCTCGGAACTCAAAAGTCTCGGTCTCGGACCTCAAAAGTCTCGACAGGTCTCGAACGTTTTTTTGTTCGAGACCTGTCGAGACCTGAAGAAATAGGCCCAGATATGATTTTCTGTTGTTGTTCATGATTTATTCTTTACCCTAAATTTCAATGAATGTTGAAGAAATTGTTAAGAATAAAGATACAGAAATCATTTTATATAGTTATAAAAAGTTATAAATTAATCATAAGTGAGCATGTTCGGATGTGAGCTTCCAATTTCAATTCATGATTAAACATGGGCATTTGGCGGAAGCGAGGATCCCACTAAACTTTTGCAATGGGAACATTCTCCACAAAAGTATAATAGATGAACAAATAGTTGCCCTAGCTGTGCACTGTGCATCTTCTTTTCAGCACAAAAAACACTGTGTTTTGGACCCAAATATGGTAAAATTGCTCAATTTTGCGCGCTTCGCGCACTGGCTCTTCACACGCTGGCCCTTTAGCCCACACACTAGCCTAATGTTGGCTCCACCACTATAACCAACATTTTTGAAATTTTCCCAAAATTTGGAATTGTAAAAATTAAGACAAATAGTGTTAAACTGCGGGTCCAAATTTCTTGAAAATGATGGGTTCCCTTTCAAATTCTCAGCGGCACACTACCCAAACCAAACTTGAGTATCCCCCGGGATTAAACCAAGGTCTCGGTCTCGGTCTTGGTCTCGGAACTTGGAGGTCTCGGTCTCGGAAGAGGTGGTCTTGGTCTCGGAAGGTTTGGTCTCGGTCTCGGTCTCGGACATAGAGGTCTTGACTACAACACTGAGGCCTACTACGGATAGGCTAATAGGCCTACCATGTAAGATGTAGGCCTAACTGTTCTTTCTCTCTCCATGATCATTCTGAGCATAAATTGGTGTAGGCCTAACTGTGTTCTTTCTCTCTCCATTATTATTCTGAGCATAAATTGGTGTAACTGTGTTCTTTCTCTCTCCGTGATCATTCTGACCATAAATTGGTGTAGGCATAGGCCGACTGTGCCGTTTCTTTCTCTCTCCGTGATCATTCTGAGCATAAATTGGTGTAACTGTGTTCTTTCTCTCTCCATGATCATTCTGAGCATAAATTTGTGTAACTGTGTTCTTTCTCTCCATGATCATTTCTGAGCATAAATTAGTGTAAATGTGTTCTTTCTCTCTCCATGATCATTCTGAGCATAAATTGGTGTAACTGTGTTCTTTCTCTTTCCGTGATCATTCTGAGCATAAATTGGTGTAACTGTGTTCTTTCTCTCTCCATGATCATTCTGAGCATAAATTTGTGTAACTGTGTTCTTTCTCTCTCCATGATCATAGCTGAGCATAAATTGGTGTAACTGTGTTCTTTCTCTCTCCATGATCATAGCTGAGTATAAATTGGTGTAACTGTGTTCTTTCTCTCTCCATGATCATAGCTGAGCATAAATTGGTGTAACTGTGTTCTTTCTCTCTCCATGATCATTCTGAGCATAAATTGGTGTAACTGTGTTCTTTCTCTTTCCGTGATCATTCTGAGCATAAATTGGTGTAACTGTGTTCTTTCTCTCTCCATGATCATAGCTGAGCATAAATTGGTGTAACTGTGTTCTTTCTCTCTCCATGATCATAGCTGAGCATAAATTGGTGTAACTGTGTTCTTTCTCTTTCCGTGATCATTCTGAGCATAAATTGGTGTAACTGTGTTCTTTCTCTCTCCATGATCATAGCTGAGCATAAATTGGTGTAACTGTGTTCTTTCTCTCTCCATGATCATAGCTGAGCATAAATTGGTGTAACTGTGTTCTTTCTCTTTCCGTGATCATTCTGAGCATAAATTGGTGTAACTGTGTTTGTTCTCTCTCCATGATCATTTCTGAGCATAAATTGGTGTATATATGCTAAATGTGTTCTTTCTCTCTCCATGATCATTCTGAGCATAAATTGGTGTAACTGTGTTATTTCTCTCTCCATTATCATTCTGAGCATAAATTGGTGTAACTGTGTTCTTTCTCTCTCCATTATCATTCTGAGCATAAATTGGTGTAACTGTGTTCTTCTCTCTCCCGTGATCATTCTGAGCATAAATTGGTGTAGCTGTGTTCTTTCTCTCCCGTGATCATTCTGAGCATTTGTGTAACTGTGTTCTTTCTCTGTCCCGTGATCATTCTGAGCATAAATTGGTGTATAGCTGTGTTCTTTCTCTCTCCGTGATCATTCTGAGCATTTGTGTAACTGTGTTCTTTCTCTGTCCCGTGATCATTCTGAGCATAAATTGGTGTATAGCTGTGTTCTTTCTCTCTCCGTGATCATTCTGAGCATTTGTGTAGCTGTGTTCTTTCTCTCTCCCGTGATCATTCTGAGCATTTGTGTAACTGTGTTCTTTCTCTCTCCCGTGATCATTCTGAGCATTTGTGTAACTGTGTTCTTTCTCTCTCCGTGATCATTCTGAGCATTTGTGTAACTGTGTTCTTTCTCTCCCGTGATCATTCTGAGCATTTGTGTAACTGTGTTCTTTCTCTCTCCCGTGATCATTCTGAGCATTTGTGTAACTGTGTTCTTTCTCTCTCCATGATCATTCTGAGCATTTGTGTAACTGTGTTATTTCTCTCTCCCATGATCATTCTGAGCATTTGTGTAACTGTGTTCTTTCTCTCTCCCGTGATCATTCTGAGCATTTGTTTAACTGTGTTCTTTCTCTCTCCGTGATCATTCTGAGCATTTGTTTAACTGTGTTCTTTCTCTCTCCCGTGATCATTCTGAGCATTTGTGTAACTGTGTTCTTTCTCTCTCCCGTGATCATTCTGAGCATTTGTTTAACTGTGTTCTTTCTCTCTCCGTGATCATTCTGAGCATTTGTTTAACTGTGTTCTTTCTCTCTCCCGTGATCATTCTGAGCATTTGTGTAACTGTGTTCTTTCTCTGTCCATCAGGCCCGTAACCAGGATTTATTTGGGGACTGATTTTGAAAAAGTGGACTGGGGCAGATATTTAAAAAGCGGATTTTTTTCAGAATTTGGACCTTTTTGACCAAAAAAAGGCACAAAGAACTCTATTTTTATTCGCAAATGGGACTTTCTGGGTCAAAAAGAGCACTTTCTGGGTCAAAAAGGGCACAGGTTACGGACCTCCTGTCCGTAATCATTCTGAGTATAAATTGGCGTAACTGTATTTTTTCTGGATTTTTCTCTGTTTTTCATTTTGGTCATACATTGGAAAAACTGTGTCCTCTGTCTCTCAAATTTGCAATTTCAATGCATAGGCCTATGTGAAAATTTGCTTAATTTCAGACTGAAACAGATGAGATGGAATTTATTAGCACATGGTAGATTTGGCCAATGATGCGATGACGTGACGACGATGATCATTGATCATTGATACGTTTTCCGCTGCCCGGCTCGCCAAAGACTTCGCAATGATCAAAAATAAATCTAGGCCTGTATTAGTACCTACCATTCATTCATTTTTAATTGAGCTTCAGTTGTATTATATTGGATTTTTTAAATTTTGCCTTTTTGTCCTTTCCCTTGTCCTTTTTCCTTTTCGAACACATGATAGCATGCACGTAATTCCGATGAAATATCAATATAAAAGGCATGCTTATCACCTAGACTTCTCCGTAGTCCACTTGCCAATTGTGCACTACTCTGGCTATTACATTTAAGCTTAAAACTCTGATTTAATTAATGAGTGCACAATTGATAGATTTTCACAACTGATCTTTTCAGTCACCGTACGCCCTCTGTTTGTTAGCTTTTCGGATAATAAACTGGCAGATTCTAAAATTAGAATTGTTCAGTATTGAAGTGTCATTATAATTATGCCATTATGATATGTTGCATTCAATAATATAAGCCTACGTAGGGCCTATACTTTACTTTTACTGTCACAAATATAATTATATAGCCTAAACTTTTTCATAACCATTTTATACTAGTATTTTGATGTAGGCCTGCTAAATATCAGTATAATTTCGAGTTCAACTGAATGCGTTCATCATGATTAATAACATTTTTATTTATCAAAAATCGACTATGGCATAGTCTAGCTTATCACCAAGAAACACTTAACCGCAGTTCAAACTTCGGTGCCGATATACTTGACATGTTTTTTAAAAGCTTTTCTTGGTATTGTAATTACAACAATATTTTCTATTAATAACATACTTTATATCACTTGGTACACGAGTTTAGTTACTTGCATGCAACAGCATATTTCATGTGGCTTATTTTTTTGTAATTGTTAGTAAGAAATTCTTACACGAACTCAACGCATAGAAAGTCGCAATCATTTTCAAAACCTATCGTGACGAGCCAAAGGACTAATTTTCATAAATAAACAATGTAGGCTAAAAAAAGTGACATTTGTTATCTAATCACCATGGAATTCACCATATCCCGTCCAGCTCACATTGGGCGCCCATTCCTTTTTTAAAGGAATTTTTATTTCTGTATATATGTCTGTATCAACGTGAGTCTGTCTTGTTTCGTTCTTTCATTTAAAGGAGTATTTCGTGATCCTAGCATCCTCTATTTATGTCATTTTTCATTAGATATCCACAAAAAAAACCTATTCCCAAAATTTCAGTTGATTCCGATTTTGCGTTCGCGAGTTATGCATGATTATGTGTATTACACTGCTCCATAGACAATGCATTGTAATTTCGTTCTGGTGCACCAGAACGAAATTCAAATTTCACGATATCTTTGCTAAACGAATTAATCTGCAAGAAATATTTTGTACATAAACATTATGTAGCCAGAGGTTTCCAGTGATATAAAAATCTCAACTTTTTTGAGAAAAGTGGGGGACGAGGCTGTGGATCACGAAATGCCCTTTTAATTCTTACTTTCTTTCGTTCTTTCTTTCTTTCTTTCTTTCTTTCTTTCATTCTTTCTTTCTTTCTTTCTTTCTTTCTTTCTTTCTTTCTTTCTTTCTTTCATTCTTTCTTTCTTTCTTTCTTTCTTTCTTTCTTTCTTTCTTTCTTTCTTTCTTTCTTTCTTTCTTTCTTTCTTTCATTCTTTCTTTCTTTCTTTCTTTCTTTCGTTCGTTCGTTCTTTCTTTCTTTCTTTCTTTCTTTCTTTCTTTCTTTCGTTCGTTCTTTCTTTCTTTCTTTCTTTCTTTCTTTCTTTCTTTCTTTCTTTCTTTCGTTCTTTCTTTCTTTCTCATTCTTTCTCTCATTCTTTCTTTCTTTCTTTCTCTCTTTCTCTCTTTCTCTCGTTCTCTCTCTCTCTCTTTCGTTCTTTCTTTCTTTCTTTTTCTTTCTTTCTTTCTTTCTTTCTTTCGTTCTTTCTTTCTTTCTTTCTTTCTTTCTTTCTTTCTTTCGTTCTTTCTTTCTTTCTCTCATTCTTTCTTTCTCTCTTTCTTTCTTTCTTTCTCTCTTTCTCTCGTTCTCTCTCTCTCTCTTTCGTTCTTTCTTTCTTTTTTTCTATCTTTCTTTCTTTCTCTCATTCTTTCTCTCTTTCATCTTTCTCTCTTTCTCTCTCTCTCCCTCTCTCTCTCTCTTTCGTTCTTTCTTTCTTTTTTCTTTCTTTCTTTCTTTCTTTTTCTTTCTTTCTCTCTTTCTTTCTTTCTTTCTTTCTTTCTATCTTATCTTGATTGATTGATTGATTGATTGATTGATTGATTCGAATAATCTAAAAATAATAAACAATTAAAATTCATTTTATTCCTGTAACAATAATTGTAATAATTAATACTGATTCTCGTTTTGACTTCGCTTTTTACTGGTGTCGTTATTTTATTACGCACTGGCTCGCTGGAGCATGTGGCTTGCACATTTGCATTGTAAATGCTATCTACTGAAGATAGCACACTCGCACGTGTTGTACGTGCATAATGTGCGTACGGGTATTAACCTCTCAACAAATAGCCTAGCCACGATGGTGATGAACTAATGGTCAAACTCACTTATAACTTATTCGTCCGCTCTCTCAATGCTGATAAAAATAATAGACAAAAACAAATATTTGCATTCTATAATATGACATTTATGTAATTTTGAAAGCAAATATTATATGCAGCATAAGTAAAGATTCAACGCTATTCCATGCTTTTATAATACGAAAGAAAGAAAGAAAGAAAGAAAGAAAGAAAGAAAGAAAGAAAGAAAGAAAGAAAGAAAGAAAAAGAAAGAAAGAAAGAAAGAAAGAAAGAAAGAAAGAAAGAAAGAAAGAAAGAAAGAAAGAAAGAAAGAAAGAAAGAAAGGAAAGGAAAGAAAGAAAGAAAGAAAGAAAGGGAAAGGAAGGAAAGGAAAGAAAGAAAGAAAGAAAGAAAGAAAGAAAGAAAGAAAGAAAGAAAGAAAGAAAGAAAGAAAGGAAGGAAAAAAGAAAGAATAAACTGTGTTGCCATGGTAACAAAAACTTCAATTGATTTACTCCATATACTGAAGTTTTTGTTACCGTGGTTACACAGTTTGTTTGTAAACACAAATAAGTGCTTTATTTTTTTAATCGCGCAATGAATGTATAGATCGTTTTATTTAAGATATATCTATATCTGTGATTGGAGTAATTTTCTGCTTTAAAAGAAACAATTGGAATGGGGATTCTTCGAAATGTATGATGGATGGAACTTATATAAGGATACTTGGTACAGATATAGAAATAATTATCTTAAATGAGAATACCGTATGTCATTACTATATCATAAAACCGTCTATACATTCACTGCGTGATTTAAAAAATAAAGCACTTATGCGTGTTTACAAATAAACTGTGTGACCACGGTAACAAAAACTTCAGTTGATTTACTCTATAGTATTGGTACTAGCATAACTGTATCAAAAAAGTAAACGACCCGAACTTTTTGATGGTTATATTGAAAAGCATGCTTCTTCTAAATGGAACATTGGATCGTCTTGAAATGACACTAATTTATTGTTATATGACTGTCAACAAATTATAGTATACGGATCCTATATCACACTTTGATGTGGCAGTCATGTCCATAATCACTGGACACTGATGGGTACCAATCATTGTGGTACAGCCTGTATACGGCGAGCCGGGGACCGGAAAGTGTACATTGATTTCAAAGTTGTTATTGCGATGTAATGTAGCAATATTACTAGTACTCATACTAGGTATACCTCTGTGTCATTAATATTCTCTACTTAGAATTGCACACACGACCACTTTCAAGGTCAAGGTCATCACCATCATCATCATGTTCATCGCCGTCATTGTCATCATCACCATCATGAAAAATGTTCATTGAACATGTTGATATTGATGATGATGATGATGTAAAGTAATGTAAGATGGAAGGAGTTGTCCAGCACCTCTGGCCTCTTCTTCAGTTTGGTTGGATGATGATGATGATGATAATGATGATGATGATGATGATGATGATGATGATGATGATGATGATGGTGATGATGATGGTGATGATGATGATGATCAACGATGACGACGACGATGATGATAACCATGATGATGACGACGATGATGACGATAATGCACGACGATGATGATGATGATGATGATAATGATGATGATGATGATGATGATGATGATGATGACAATAACGACGACGATAACGACGGCGATACGGCGACGTATACTAAAAGTACCCCATAAATAACATGATCGTTTTCTTTCTTCTAAATTATGCAAATAAAATTTGATAACACGCAGTGATTTACCAAATAGAAGCACGTTTATATTCATGATATTTCTGAAATCGAGCTCCAGTGTAGTTATATAGATTCAAGGACGACGTATTTAAATAACGGCCTTGACTTGAAACTCGAGAATCTTGGTGAAAAAAAAACAAGACATATTCGACACGTCAATTTCCCAAGCATCACAGGTAGAGATCTATTTCTAGTTTGCTTCTTCAATATTTAACTTTCCTTTCGATATTGTTGGGTTATTCCAGTTGAAATCCATACACCCCCTATGGATAACATGACCATAACCTTCCACTCAGGGGGTGTCAATTTCAAATGAAGTCATCAATTCAGGTATACCCCGCCATTTGAAATTCACACTCCCTATATCGACAATGGTGAAAGATTAAGGTCATGTCTTCCATAGGGGGTGTATGGATTTCAAATTAAATAGCCCATTACCGTGTAAATCAAAACAAACTTATTAGATACATAACAATTATTGTTATTCTGCACTTGACGTTTTCTATCAAATTAAAGGCTTTAGTAACATTTCTTACATTTCTCAAGCAGTTTCGTCAAGATTGGTGACTTTTCCATTTTCATGAATTCTGCTTGTTGTAAAATATGTATGATATTTCTAATCTTAAGGCGAGTGTGATACCTGGTGGAATGGTCTAGGAGCCATATATTATTTAAGGGATCGGTTAGAAACGTTTGCACAGTATTTTTTGTGTGGGACTTGAGAGCACATCAGAAACACCAAATTGCATTCTGAATAAGAGAAATGTCCCTCTGATATCAAATAATTTTGATTGTTTTTGTTAAATTCGTGATAATACTAATTTTATGGCAAGTTATTAAAAATTGATATTTTTTATATTTTTTTATATTTAACACTCTTCGAAGTAAACTTTATAAATCTCATTCTTTGGCTACGCCACTACGGTTCTTATATAACTTTTAATTATATGATGCCGTTATATATTTTAATATAATCAAAAAACTATACGTAGCTTGGAGGAAAAGCCGTCCATTATTTGAAAATGTTGACCTTTCGTATTGAAGATACATCCCCCAAGACCTAATTTTCTTAGAGCGGCCAATTACTTCCGACAGGGGGGCAGCTATCCCTTGCCCCATCCCTTGGCTACGCCACTGGTTTCTACTTTATAACTTTCTATAAGATGTCATTATATACTTTAGTCTAATAGATAATTTATTTTGAAGTACTTAAAAAGTATATATGGTGTGGGAGGTGTTATACGAGTGCAAAGCTTTCAGTATCAATCAGAAGAAACTCAATACATGTGAACTTCTTGTAAGAAAAACGAAGGATGATAAATTGAACCTGAGGGAAATAATTATTTGTTTAGTTGCTACATTAGCAAAAGGACAAGGCCATTGCATCCAAATCGATATTGAGTATATATTATTTGTTCTTGGAATTCATCGAAATTATCAACAATATATGCGTGCGTATAGGTTTGCTCAATTTCATCTCAAAATAACTTCAATCGTCAAAATATCAGTTGCGTATAAAATGCATTGAAACTCTCAATAATTGGTTTCAAACAAATTACATATTTAAAATGTCAAATTATCTTTAGAATCATATATATTTGTTTTTGTCAAAGTTATTTTATCAGCATTGAGCGAGTGAGTATGACCAGCATCAGAATCGTTACTAAGGCTGTTGATGAGACTCGGAGAGGTTAATGCCCGAAAGCGCATGCACACACGTGTGAGTGTGCTATCTTCAGTAGATAGCAGTTATTGCAAATGTGCAACGCCACATGCTCAAGTAATGCGGGTCATATCAGTGTGTACAAATACTGAAATAGTGACGGGTTAGAGCTGTTTAGCGCGAATTGAGACAGAGAAATATATTATTAATTGTACTTATAGGATGAATTGTTTAAATTGTTATTGCTACCGGGCTAAAAAAATCCTAGGTATAATTTCCTGACGAGTTACCGTATAAAAGCGTATACTCGTCGTACGTGTCACGGTATCACGTCCATCTTAACTTCAACTTTATCATTTTCATCGACCAATCAATCAACCAACCAACCAAGCAACCAAATAAATAAATCAATCAATCAATCAATCAATCAATCAATCAATCAATCAATCAATCAATCAATCAATCAATCAATCAATCAATCAATCAATCAATAAATAAATAAATAAATAAATAAATAAATAAATAAATAATAAATAAATAAATAAATAAATAAATAAATAAATAAATAAATAAATAAATAAATAAATAAATAAATAAATAAATAAATAAATAAATAAATAAATAAATAAATAAATCCATTAATAACCTGCCCGCTCGCCCGAGCCCCTCAAGACCCAAGGCCCATCTTTGGGCCCACACTAAACTGACGAAGATGCTCCATGTTATGTCCCTCCGACACTGCGCTTGTCACTGGTAGGAGGCAAGTGAGGATTCTTAAATACACCCCCCACATACACATACACCCCTACACACCCACCCCCACACGCGCATCCCTCTAGTCCGGCAAAACAAGAAATCGGAAAGATGACGCCTTTTTAGCCCGAAAATGCTAAACTTTTCGGATTTCTCTCTCTCCCGGCACCCAATATTTTCTTTCCCCACCCCGAAATAAATTCTGGGACGTGCCACCGGGGGAGTCCGGTCAAAAAAGGTTCAAATTTGGGGAAGTAAGTCCACTTTTCACAAAATTGCCTTCCCCTGGAAAAAAAGGCCACTTTTAAAAATCACCCCCCGAAAAAAATCCTGGGCTACGGGTCTGCGCCAGTCTGATGGTATACCCCGTATACCCACTCACTTCTCACTCATGGCAGGGGGCTCACTCTAATACTTACTCAGTGCACGTCACTCAATCGATAGCCTTTTTCAGCAAACTTGGCCATGAGAGTATTAAACTTTCATGGTCAAAAGGACCTGGTCACTCACAAGTCAGATGGTCATAGGACCGAGTGAATGTACTCTGTTGGCCTGACCTTCCATGACGAGGTCACTTCATTGTATGTGGCACGTGGCCTGACCTAAATATCCAGGTCAACCCATAGCTCTAATTAGCCCTCATTAGCAGAGTTCACATGAATTGTCGGAAATTGTTTTCGTCAAGGTTTCTGTCTTCTTAGCAAGGTTGGCTATTTTCTCCTGTTCTTTTTACATTATTTGTGGAAAGTTTGACTAAGGTAAAAATCTCCAAGTGACAAAACTTTAGTAACAGACACTTTATAATTGGATTTGGGAATATTAATAGGGAAATTCTTGATTAAAATGGAGCAAACTTCACATTTTCGAGCAAAAAATGTTACAGTCGCGTCGATCGAGTATCTAACCTTTGTTTTCAAATTCATAAGATTAAAAAGTATTAGATTGTGATGAGGGACAAGGTTGGATTAAAAATTCTTATAGATTGAGCTATAAATCTGAATTAGATTACAATTTTAAAATCTAAAAGATTAAAATTAAAGTTTTTAGGAGGGTTTTGGATTAGTCTTAATTGATTAGTGTCTATTTTAATCCAAGATTAATCCATGCTAAAATTCTTAGAGGCAATATTATAAATTTGAATTTCAATTTAAATAATTGTATTGTTTTTGTGCCTTTCGATAAATAGTTTCACTGGTATATGGATATTTATTTGTGGGTCTTCTTCTCAAGAGCCTTGACCTTCAAGTAAGTGTACTTCTACTTTTCTCTCTTTTCAATCTTCCTCAATGTGCTATACCCGTTGAAATCCACACACCCCCTGTAGAAGACATTACCTTAATCGTCCGCACACAATTTCAAACGAGATTACCTGAATTGGTGACTTCATATTCAACCTACACACCCTCTGTATGAGAGGTTTAATTTTCACGTATTCCATAGGAGCTAGGTGTATTGATTTCAACTGCCTACCTGAAATGGTGATTCCGTTTAAAATCTACACCCCCTGTATATGCATGGTTATGGTCATGTCATCAGGAGGTGTATTGATTTCAACTGGCTACCCGAAATGGTGACCCCATCTTAAATCTACACCCCCTGTGGAAGATTACGGTCATGTCTTCCATAGGAGGAGTACGGATTTCAACTGGAATAGCCAGGTTCAGACTTACGTATGAATTTTTCTTCTTAAATAAATAATTACACTTAATTTGATTCAAATCTCTTATTATTTGTCACTATAGTATAAATGACTTATACATCGACGAGAGCAAATAAAGAAAAGCTTTTTTCATACAAATACATAAGTTAGGTTGACCGTGGACGTGTGGATGTATAAAAGGCATTCGTTGGATGCCAAGGCCAATGTTGAATTGGCGGTCAGAACATCTTAAATGAGCCGGCAGATGATTCTGTTTTCTGACTCAATATATAATTTTCAGCTTTTGCTATACACCTCTGCTACGTTGTCCCATTCTCCTTCTATCACTGGTATTCCATAGTATAATGATGTTGCTCTTGATGATGATGATGATGATGATGATGATGATGATGATGATGATGATAATGATAATGATAATGATAATGACAATGATGATGATGATAATAAATAAATAAATAAATTTTGGATTTATAAAGCGCCTTTCTCCAGATCTTAAGAGGACTCAAAGCGCTGTAATTTCGCTGCAATGGTGAATCATCACAATCAGATCGCATCAACTATGTTGCTGCCGAACGGCGCACACCTATCCGCATTTAGATTGTAACATCCACCAATTATCTGTGCAGCTCCCCAAATTCCATTGGGTGAAGGAAGTTTTGATAACCAAACAACTAATCACCGATTTTTGCGATACAGGAGGAAACCGGAGATCCCGGAGAAAACCTGCGAGAGCGAGCATGGAATCGGGATAAACCAAGTGCACATGAGTCCTTGGGCCGCGCCGGGGCTTGAACCCAGGACCTCAGTGGTGCAAAGCGAGGGAATTACCGCTGCGCTAACTCGCCCTCCCAATGATGATGATGATGATGATGATGATGATAGATGATGATGATGATGATGATGATAGATGATGATGATGATGATGATGATGATGATGATGATGATGATGATGATGATGATGATGATGATAGATGATGATAATGATGATGATAATGATAATGATAATGATGATGATGATGATGATGATGATGATGATGATGATGATAGATGATGATGATGATGATGATGATGATGATGATGATGATAGATGATGATGATGATGATGATAATGATAATGATAATGATGATGATGATGATGATGATGATGATGATGATGATGATGATGACGTATAGACATTGATGATGATAAGAACTTTTAGTCACATCTATCACGTTGAGCCAAGGATGTAAATTTTGGGGGACTTTCCCTCAAACTGAGAATTGTTGCCCAAATTCGCCCTAAAATCTCTGTTTGCTGTTTTTGCTATACAACCAATTTTGAACAAAAAGCACCCAATTTGCCCTAATTGGGCGGGCGCTTTTAAGGGCATGCCAAAATGCGCCCAATTGGGCGCACTGGTCTTCACTGAAAAACCCACACATCGATATACCCAAATCACTGAAAAGGTACCCAAAATCGCACAACCACGATACTCAGAACGTATTTATATACCTTCAACCAGGGAGAACCCCGGCTTCCATGACCATGGTACTTCGTAGGCATATAGATCTACATCATTTACGAAAAAAATCATTGCTTCAATTCATCAGTTCGGTTTGTGACGATGTCAGAGTGGTGACGGTCTCTGGATCCCAGTAATGATGACCGTGACGTGTTTAGCATTAATATTGATCATTGGAAATAGATCCATACGCTCAAGTTCAAATTAAGTCGATACCTTTCAAATCGATTCGTATAACAAAAAAACAGTTGTATAATCAAAAGTTTTAAAACCACTAAGTCAAGTTCTTATTAAGAATAAAAACTTTCTGTCCTTGTATCTGGTAACGGATTAAAAACATAACATTGATATAATCATGATAATTGCTGTCCTTAGTCGGTATTAAAAGAATGGACTCAAGCGTTCGATAATATAAAGGCCAAGATAAAAAAAAATGACGGATATAATGAATCAAATAATGACCTCGTTCTTGAAAAGGATAAAAGAAAATATGAAATTATTTTTCTATATTTTGTATGAAATCATCTTCGTTCGTTGTTTTTAAGTTCATTGGCAGGTCGAGGCACGGCCAAGGTTAAAAGGAAATTAGTGTAAAGATATACCGAGGAAAATTGGTGAGCTGTTTTTGAACAAGTGTACATGACATAGCTTTTTATAAACGGAGAAGATTGACCATGTTTGACCGGACGAGGACATCATGGTAATTTTATACTTTAACACAAAATAATGGTGAAATTTAACATCATAAAACAATTAAGTCTATAAGCATAATGATCGCTGATGAGATGATAAGCGAAATAAAGTGAGAAACTTAGGGGGAAGGGGGATTTAAATGTGGGTCGGGGGAAGGGGGTGTGCTGGACCATGTCAGAAGTTTTTGCCTATGTGGAATGAGCTGGGATGCTGACCGCCCTGATATTCAAGATTTTAGACCATTTTTTGTACTTTTTAGCCCATTTTTGAAAATGTTATCAAATTTTTCCCATTGGAAAGTTGTCTTGCCACCCTACTTGCCCCTTCCCCTTTCTAAAAAAGAAGTCCTGGTCGGGAGTTTCGGAGTTATTCGATTCAATATCTAAACCAACGACTTTCGATTTGGTGAAAATTTATTTTTGAAATGTTTTTTTTCTCGAGGAAACGTAAATTCAATTGATCCCAACTCTCATGTGCGAATTGTAAAAATAAGGAAAAACGACACAAACATACAAAAGACGAATACAAGAAAGAAATATCTGACATTTTCAAAAAATTAAATAATAAGAAAAAATGTTTGACCCCGAATGAGCATAGACCCATGTGCATGCCTGTATTTTTGTATGAATTGTATAAAAATACAAATTCGTTATAATTTGGGAAGCACGTCCAATTCCAGGGAAGTGGCACTCCAAACTTTAAAAATGTGATTGGATTTTGAGTGAAAAATCAGGATTAGAGCCTTCTTATACAAGTAACAAAATAACATCCGAAATATCCCAAAATGGAGTCTTCCCTCCCCGGCAAGACTTTGGTAAATTGGTATGGTTTAATCATAGATCCCCGCATAGATCCTAGTTTAATTAAAGAAAGTTGCAAGGAATGCAGATGCAGAGGCCGAGATCAAACTCAGATATAAAGTGACCGGTTGAGGTGTCTTGTTTTCTCTATCGATTGGACGTATATAGCTAGTGTGGTCAACATGGTCAAGGGCATTTTGATGCTGGTATTAGTTGAAGATCTCCTTCGTTATGTGCAGGGTCAGATGCACTTAATTAAGTCAACAATTAGCAAGCAATGATGATCGTTGATGATATCCAGGAAGAGTCAGAAAGAAAGAAGGGAATGGGGGTTAAGAAGGAAAAACAGGAAAATGACGAGGATGAATGTGCTAGACCTTCGCTTGAAGCCTCGGTTAAACAAGGTTACTGAATTTCTTGAAGATTTTTTTTAAGATTCTGGAAAAATTACCCTTTCCCCACAAAATGTAAGTTTTCAATCTCAGAAAAGCCTCGGTTAACAAGGTTACTGCATTTCTTAAAGATTTTTTCAAGATTCTGGAAAAATTACCCTTTTCTCCACAAACTGTAAGTTTTCAATCTCAACAATGGCTCCTTGAACTCCTTTTAATCAAATTTGAGCCAACCAAAATGAGGTCTAAGAAATTCGCTAATTCATTCTAGCGCCTAGATCGTAATTGCCTGTATCGAAGAATCTGATTAGCTGAATTAAATTTCAGGATCCCGAAATTTTATTTTAAAAGCTGAGATTTTGTCACAATTGCAGCAGGTGTAGAAACCTTGCTTTTCACAGGGTGTAAAACTATATGCTAGTATTGGTATTAGAGTAAATCACAATCTCATGTCAAAATCAAAGATTTGAAAAATGGGACAATTTCTGGATAATATATTAACGTATAAACCATAATTATGTAGAATTTTGCTCAATAGCCTATGTGGTGATTATACCGTATACGGTGTCTTTGAGGGAGACGCGTGGGGTTTACAAGCAGAGAATATGCTCTTCTCTAAGCAGATGAAGAAAGGAAGAAAAGCTGGTGAAAGAACAAGGAAGGGAAGGAATGTATGAACGAGCCCACAATCATTCGTTTGCTCATGCGATTTCCGTTCCCTAAAATATTCATACTCCCAGTTCATACATCATCCATGCATTTGTCATGTTTTATTCGTTCCTTTGATCTTTAAAACTGCTCAGTTTTGACTCAAAGAGATCTGCCTTCAGAAAACCAGGGATATAAGTCTCATATCCCTGAGAAAACCAATGACCCGTCACCGTAAACATCATAGTTGAACCGGCACAGTAAATTATACCTGCTTATAGATCCAGGTCTGTTGTCTCAAGTTTAACGTTAATTAGTGTAATTAAAAACAATGTCCTTTTGACCTCAAGTTTGAGGTCAGGGTTTTCACATGACCATTGGCATCATGAAGTCATCAAGACTTGTAAATCAGGCCAAAACCCTGCGGGGGTCACTCGGTTGAAATTGACCGCTAAAATATCATTGACCTACTTGAGTTATAAAGTGAAGATCACGAATAATTTGCTGGGAACCAACTTGGACGGTGTCTTTAAATTTGCTTGAAAAAGCTTAAAAAGCGACCTAGTTATCTTGTAGAGTTATTAGCTCCATGCATTCTAGTATAATTGAGTTCATTTAATTTAAATTGAAGCATCAAAGAAGAGCACTTATTCGGCTAAATAAACTAAAACTTTAAAAATAAAAGTGAAGACCTTGTTTTGCTGAAAATAATTTGTGTTTCTAACCTTTTTAGTGCCGATTTTGAGACGATTATTTGCCTCTATAGATATTCAGTGTTCGACTGTTTTTTCATAATTGTTTCTTATAAATGGTGACAGGAAATGTTGGGAAAGGGTGAATAAATGTTTCAAAATTTACCACAAAAACTGATTGAATAAAAAAGTATACCTCCAATATATAGACATATATGTATAGGGCCTAGTTCTATTGAGCCTATAGTAAAAGTATACTTCATCTAGGTCTACGATCATTTTTGATTCTGAATTTATGCTAGAAGAGTAATATGGATGGACGTTTTCGGCCTCATAACTTATATAGGAACTAACCGTTTCAGAGAAAGCTTGTAGTTTTAACCAAAATTGAGCAAGTTAATTTTGAGAGATCAAGTTCATATTCATAAGGAAATTATACTCAATTTTTAAGTTAAAATGAAAATAACAAGTAGGCCCCCTATAGCCTAATTGATTTCCAATTTCCAAATTTGCACCGATTTCACCCATTGTTTTTTGTTTTATTTTTGTTTTTGTTTTGGTTTTTGTTAACATGCTCTGGGAAAATTTCACATCTGATTTGAGCCCGGAACCTCCGATTTACGAGTCCGATGTTCTATCTATATCGATCATACTATAGCACCTCTCAATAGAAACCCACATCTGTAACTTATGAACTCGAACAAGGTGTGAAACAAAGAAGGATTGTTAATGTTGTAAAGCATGCAAAATATCTCGTCCACTTTGCGAAAAAAATATAGAGCATTGACCTCTACTAGGCTTACGTATTATCTCGTCCGTCCATTGATCGGTTCTGCATCGTACCTCAGACCTCGAACGGACGAATGAGTACGAGGCCCATCCGACCGCGAGGCCAGGCAGCCAGGTACCCAGGATGAAAATTTCAGGGCCTTGGACGAGGTTACTATATTACTGTCTGTTCAATAAGCTTAGATTCTTGTATTTTTAAAGATATTTGAAAAAATAAAAGATTGTGGTCAAAGTCATCAAAGAAAAGTGTTAGCACACCCAACGTGATTTACACTTTTCAAATTCCAAGTTCAATTTAAAACCCCATAGACAGTAATTCGATGTGGTTTAATGCAGACTTGCGACGGTCCAGGATTTATTTTCAGGACTGATTTGGAAAAAGTGACAATAGTCAATAACCTAAGAATTAAAGTAAGAAAACGAACATGAAACAAAAAAGGACCGTGACTGATTAATGTTGTAAAGCATGCAAAATATCTTGCCAACTTTACGGAAAAATAAATAAATGCCATTGACATCCAGGCCTACATCATCTCGTCCGTCCATCGATCGGTTCGGACGAATGAGTACGAGGCCCATCCGACCGCGAGGCCAGGCAGCCAGGGACCCAGGATCAAAATTTCAGGGCTACAATTAATGAGCACATGGCCTTGGACGAGGTTATTGGGGCGCCCTCTACGGAGGCGTCCCACAATATTGGCATGTACTTGTGAGTAGCTTCTAATTTCAGTCTTACTAGATTTACTCCGCAATTGTTGTGCTATTTTGCTAAAATTATGCCCTTGCTCAGAAATAAATCCACAATATGCTTGGATTTTATTTTATTATTGTTTTCTGTTATGCACAGGATAAAATGGTGTGCGTATATTCTTTGTTTAAAAGACAAAATTAATGGATTTGTAAAAACACCAAATAAATCGAGACCTTTGACCTTTGTAACCACTTTGACCTTTGTAACCAGTTTACAGAACAAATTACTATACAAGCTGTATCAAAAAGTTTGGTACCCAGCAGTTTTGATAGTAATTGAAAAGCCTGGTTCTTCCAAATGCAATATCGGGTCCCCCTTAAAATGATAAAATGATCAGACCATAAATCTTTTGTGACTGTTTATGACATTAATCAACAAATTATGCGGATCCTAGATGTGTCGAGGATGTTATGTTTATGAACAAAACGTTACGTTTGTATTTTCAACATTGTTAATCATTGCTACGTGTATGTTAACAAATGAAAGTTCTGTAATTATTTTAATTCTTCAATGCTAAGTTAGTAAGTATTCTTTTGGATATCATCAAATTGTAAATCTCTAGTCAGATTTTCAGTGTGTTAACAACTATGTATCAAAGATGTTACGTTCATGTACAAAACATTAACGTTCTTATCTTGTAAACATTGTATACCCATATAGCTACTTTTGAAGAATGAATGTTCTGTAATTGTCTTTTATCCTTCATCTCTATTAGATTTTCAGTGTATTAGCAAGTAGATGATGTATATGTATCACAGACGTTATGATGTATATGTATCACAGTCGTTATACATTCATAAAAACTTTTCTTTTGGTCAACATAGGGGTAGATCCTCTTCTATACTATCCATCATATACCCCCCTGCATAACGAAATTCAACAATATTCAATATCCAAAGCAATATCATCACTACAATATGCCCCAAAATTGAACTCCCCCACCCACATAATCGCAAATTGACACGACAGCTTCATTCCAATTCAATTTATTTCATCCAAAACGGTCCTGTGATACACCTTCCCCAATCAAACACATTTGTCTTGCATTTGATCATCTTCTACTCTTCCCTAGAAAAAATCATTATGATACCAAATCCCCGGGACCAAATCTAAACACCATGCCATGGAATTCACCATATCACGTCCAAGCTCACATAATTTGGGCGCCCCATTCCTTTTTTAAAGGAATTTTTATTATAAACTGGATGGGCACTTGATTTGGTTTAATCATAGATGGTTTAATGCAAACTTGCGACGGTTCATACAATAGCCAGGATATATTGTGGGGGCTGATTTTGAAAAAGTGGACCTTTTTTGGACCTTTTCTCAAAATTGTGAACATTTTTTGACCAAGAAAGCAGAAAGAACCTAATTATTTTCGCTCGTATTGCTCGCAAATGGGCAAATTTGTCCCTTTTTTTTATTATCGAAAAGCATAAAAAAAACCTTTTTTTCGCTCTCTTCGCTCGCAAAGTGGACCTTTCTGGCCTTTGGTGATTTCGCGATTCCACGCACGCCTGACTCCAAGTCTAAGCTCCGAGTTGCCTTAAACTTGGTAAAT